>NW_022437066.1:663751-691906 GCF_009761245.1 Sapajus apella | reverse complement strand
CAACCCCCAACTGTCCACTCACTGACCAGCGAACACCCACACCAACTGTCCACCCCTGCAGAGAAAGCAGAGGCCCCTGTTTTGCCCACTGGAGGTTGGAGATCATTCCAATCTGCAAATGAAGACCCAGCCTATGCCAGGCTCAGGTGTGTGGCTCTGAGAGCAGAAGACGGCGCAGGATGCAGCCTTCACGCTGGCCTTGGGCAGGACCCAGCAGGGAGACCAGGGTCAGTTCACATTCAAACCACACTCCACAAACGTCGGCCAGGACATGCCCTGTGAATACAAGCACGCTGACAACGAAAACTGAAGACTTAAACGAGAACCAGAGTCTCAGAGCCTAACACATCAGGACACAAAAGCCACAGTGACCAGGCCACGTCCGCAGCAACCAGGTGTGCCAAGAGCAAGGAGACTCTGAACCAGAGCAACAGAAACAACCCACAGATAAAAATGACTACATGTCACTGACGGAATTGTTTCCCCAGGACAATAAAGCCGTTATCATTACCAGCTACAACCAGCAATTCCCGAACACTCCCAAAGCAAACACACAGGAGGCATACAGAAAAACCAAAACACGACAGAAATTTTTTGACTCTCTGAGAGGCCTCAAAGCAGAATCAAGATGACAAAAGGCCAAAGATCCTGAAGAGAGATCGAAATGAACAGTTCCATCTCAACATCAGAGAGAGAAAAGGAGATTAAAAAAATGAAGTGTCCCAGAGACCTTGGGGACAATCGTGCAAGGTCTAACGTTCATGCCATTACATTTCCAGAAGAGGTGGAGGAGTATAAGGTTGAAAGAATTATTTAGGGAAAGAAAGACCGAACACTTCCAAAATTTGTTAAAAGTTATAAATCTACGGATCCAAGACAAAGAAACCCCAAACAGGATTTTGGGGTAAGCATTCACGCTCAGACGCGTCCAAATCACATTTCTGAAAACTAAAGACAGGGAAAAGAACCTTTTTCTGTGTGTTTGTTTTGAGCAGGGTCTTGTTCTGCTGCCCAGGCTGGGCTGCAGAGGCACGACCATTGCTCGCTGTGACCTCCAACTCCAAGGCTCAAAAGATCCTCCCACCTCTGCCCCGTGAGTAGCTAGGACTATAGATATGTGATACCATGCCTGGTTAATTTTTCAAAATTTATTCATAGAGACAGGGCCTCACCATGTTGCCCAGGCTGGTTTTGAACTTCTAGGCTCAAATAATCCTCCTGTCTCGGCCTCCCAAAGTGCTGGGATGAGGTGTGAGCCACTACACCAGGTCAAAAAAGTCTTGAACACAGCTAGAGAGAAACGACGTGTTACCTACTTGAGAACATCTGAATACCTGGATCTTTCAGCAACAGAGGCCGTGAGGAAGTGCCACAAAGTTTTTAAAAGTGCTGAAATACTCGGTATTTCTGCCAGCCCAGAATTATACATCCAGCAGAAGCACCCTTCAGGACGAGGGCAACGCAGAGACATTCTAAGATGAGGGAGAACGCAAGAGGACCTGTGGCCATCACACCTGCTCTGAAAGAACCACCAGCCACGGTTCTTCCATAGCAAGAACACGGCCCCAGAAGGAAACCTGAGACATCACACACCAAAGAGCAGAAGGAATGGCGACTCTCTGGGTAAACACCACAGACTGTTCTCCTTTTAGCTTTTAAAAATTAGGTTGGATGGCTGAAAGTGAAAGTCATAGCCCTGTTTTTAGGGAGGGTGGGGTTCAGTGCACACAGAGGATATAATAGTTAGGACAGCCACGTCATACAGGGGAAGGATGACGTGGCCGGACAGTGGTGAGGTCTCCACGTTCCACCTACAGGGATGAAATGCTGCTGTCAGTAAACAAGGATAAGTTAGGGAGGGATACTGTAGTCGCTGGAGTAACCACTGAAAATATCATATGAAGAGACATCATGGAAGCCACAGCTGATAGTAATAATGGAATACTCGAAACAGTTCAAGTCACCTAAAAGAAGACAGGAAGCTGGGCGCAGAGGCTCAGCTGTTCACCCTGTTTCCTTTTTTTCAATCAGCTGACATAAATAGGAGGGAGATATACCACATACCACATACATAGCTACTCAGGAGGCTGGGGAGGATCACGTGAGCCCAGGAGCTAGAGGCTGCAGTGCGCTAGGGCTGCACCCGTGACTAGTCACTGCACTCCAACCTGGACAAAATAGTGAGACCCCATCTCCAAAATAAAAAGACAGAAAAGAGAAAGTACAGTAGTGTTTAACAACGGCGGGGGCTGTGAGAACAGAAAAAACAACATGGAAGACGTAAATCCCAACAAAATAATTACACTAAGTATCTATGGTCTAAACACACAAAAGATAAAGATTGTCAGTAGGGATGAAAAATACGTGATCCAACCAGACACGTTCTACAAGACACTCACTTTGGAATTCACGGTGCAGCTAAGCAGAGAGTGAAGTTACATTACGTGTTAGACAGTAACCCCCCAAAATTCACGTCTACCCAGAACCTCAAAATGTGACCTTATTTGGAAACAGTTTTGCAGAAGGACTCAGAGGAAGGTGGGGTCACCCTAGAGTGGGGTCACACTTTGCTGACTCTGTGTGGCCTTCTGTGCACCCATCCACTCCCTGGACAGACGTCTGTTCAATGCTGTGCGTGCATCACTGTGTGAAACTCCTGCTCCCAGACAGCTCACACGCCAGTGCCGGAGGCAGGTGACAGGTTGTGCAATGTGTCAGGGGTGACAAGCGCAGAGGAGAAAAAGGAAGCAGAGTGCTGGGCTGGGACTGCAGGTGTGTGCTGCCACGCACACAGGCCAGGGAGGCTGTGCTGAGATGGACACGCAGGACACCCAGGAGCAGCCAGGCTCTCCTGAGGGCTCCAGGCAGAGAGCAGCAGTCACAGAGGCAGGAGGCAGGAGACAGGAGCTCCCAGAACAGCAAGAGAGCCTGGAGTCAAATGCTGTTTGCCAGAGACAAACGGTCCACGTCAGTCCTCAAGCATGTGGGACCCAGTGAAAGAGGACGGCTTGAGAGCTAACAGTGGCTCTGGAAAAAAGCGCACTTCAGAACTAGGAAAGGGTGAATACGCTGGAGCAGGAAAAACTAACTTCCCAACACTCTAGAATGGTCTCATGGTCCTTCCATGCTTAGCACAGGACAGAGAGCACTCTCCACAGAGCACCGACGGAGCTCTGTTCCACCAATATCATTTCTCAGAGGTTTCACCCTGTTTCCTTTTTTTCAATCAGCTGACATAAATAGGAGGGAGATATACCACGTTCATCTTTTCACATATAGTAGAGACTTCTTCCAACACTGCCCACATTGAGACACAGTTTTACAAAATTATTAGGCTGGGATGGGCGGGACTCTGAGGTGCGTGGGACCATGGGAGGGCGCGGCTCCAGCACAGGGCAGGGCCATGGGCTGAGTGGTGGGGCCCCAGGATAGGGTGGGGGGCCCATGAGCTGGGTGGGGAGGGCGCCAGGACACAGCAGGTCCATGGGTTGGATGGGCGGGGCCGTGGGTTGGGTGTGGCTCCAGGATGGGGCGGGGCCATTGGCTGGGTGGGTGGGGCCATAGACTGGGTGGGTAGGGCCAAGGGCTAGGAGGGTGGGGCTCCGGGACAGGGTGGGGCTCCCAGGGGGCTCTGGGATGGGGAAGGTGACCCACCTGTCACAGGTCCCTGCTGGAGGCTGCCCAGGATCTTCTCACCCAAGAGATGAATCAGCCGAGTCACCACCTGCAGGCAGACAGAGGAGCTGAGAGCCACACATTTTAAACAGAGAAACGCTGGAAACCAAAGAATGATGCTCAACAGCAGTGAGACTCCAAATGGCGCTGGATCTGCTTTTCTTTTTTTTTTTTTTTTTTTTTTTTTTTTTGAGATGGAGTCTCGCTCTTGTTACCCAGGCTGGAGTGCAATGGCGCGATCTCGGCTCACCGCAACCTCCGCCTCCTGGGTTCAGGCAATTCTCCTGCCTCAGCCTCCTGAGTAGCTGGGACTACAGGCACGCACCACCATGCCCGGCTAATTTTTTGTATTTTTAGTAGAGACGGGGTTTCACCATGTTGACCAGGATGGTCTCGATCTCTTGACCTCGTGATCCACCCGCCTTGGCCTCCCAAAGTGCTGGGATTACAGGCTTGAGCCACCGCGCCCGGCCTGGATCTGCTTTTCAAAACCTCCACGAACTGAGTTGCATGGGCTGTGGCTGCCCTTGCAGCCTTCATGACGCCCAGGTAAGCCTTTCCAGTTGCCAGGCCGGCAGGTACAAGGGGCATGTACCCTGTGACCCTGAGCCCAGACCAGCCTCTCGCTCTCACTTCAGGGCAGGCGGATAACTCCAGGGGAAGCCACCCCCAACTCTGAAGGCAGAACGAGGGCAGGCTAGTGGGGCTTCTCTGGAACTGAGGCCTTATTGTGGTCACAGCTCCTGGGTGCACGGCCAGAGCCCATTCGTCCCGACTGGACCAGACAGTCCCTACACCAGGGGTCACTGGCCTGAAGGGGGAGGGAGTCACTGCCCAGGGGCTGAGCATACAGCAAGTCCGGCTCCACGACAGTGGGATCCAATGGCTCCACCCACACTGCCCCCTAGAAGCTGCTGGTCTGATGGAGCCCTGCCATGGCCTCTAACGGGTGGGCCAGGGCTCCTGCCCCAGGCGCTTGTGAGGATGAGGCCTGCCCTGCAGCCCAGATGGAGGAGAGGCCTGTGCCCTGCTCCCAGCAGCTGTGGCTGCCCACTGGCCGTGAGCGGCACTCCCCGCTCCGCCAGGCTCTCCTGGTACATAAACAGGCAGCTGCAGCACGCGCCACGGCCCAGGAGCTGCAGGCGGAGAAGGGGAGAAGTGCCACCCTAGGGGAGACTGTGGAGGGAGGGCCGTGATGGTCTCCCAGGGCGAGCCCCCGGGACGGCCGAGAGCTGCTGGCCGTGGAGGGCCCTGGGACATGCTGGGGGCCACGCCTGCACCCCCTTTACATTTACTCTAGAATGAAAAACTCCTTGGGGTCCATGTGCTGGGTGCTGATCAACAACCACAGGCCTGCACTGGAGGCCCCTCGGCTGCTCCTCCCTGGGTGCTCTCCTTGCCGCTGGCCGCGCGCCTCCGGGCAGCCTGACTCTCAGTGACAGTCACTTCCCTTCCTCACTCGCGAGTGGAGAGGCAGCTGTGTGACTGTCCCGGGGGCAGCACAGACGGACACGTCTCCGGGACTCCTGCCCACACTCCCGGCCCCCACCCAGCTGGGCTCCAATCTTGACCTTCAAGCCGCCCCTCCAGGTCGTTTTCCATCCATGTGTACGTGGACTGATCACCACAACTTGCTGCATAGCTAGGACACGGCCTGTGGCACCATCACCTGCACGCCCTCACCCTCACCAGCCCCACTCCCTCACCCGCTCCCCCCTCCCCCACCCGCTCCCCACTCCCTCACCTGCTCCCCCTCCCCCACCTGCTCCCCCCTCCCTCACCCGATCCCCCTTCCCCCACCCGCTCCTCCCTCCCTTACCCGCTCCCCCCTCCCTCACCCTCACCAGCCCCCTTCCCTCCCCCGCTCCCCCTCCCCTACCCACTCCCCCTTCCCTCACCCACTCCCCCCTCCCTCACCCGCTCCCCCTCCCCCACCCGCTCCCCCCACCCGCTCCCCCCTCCCCCACCCGCTCCCCCTTCCCTCAGCCACTTCCCCCTCCCTCACCTGTGCCGTGCCCTCACCCACACCATCCTTACCTGTGGGTACCTGCGCTTGATAGACGTGAGGGCTCCTGCTGGCAGCTTGGCTAATTCTGAGTCCCGAACCGCATGCACCGTGGTCGCCCGGGCCTGGTGGGTCAGCGTCTCCACCTGAGGAGGGGAGCTGGCTGCTAGGGCCACAGGCTTGGGAGGGTAGGAGCCAGCTGGGCCTGTCCCTGACGGCCTCGGGCTCCCTTTGGAAGCCATCCACAGCCCCAGGGTGCAGAAAGCAAGGGAGGAGCCCAAGGCTGCCACAAGGTGGAGGCAGCCAGTGAGTGCTGGCGTGTGGCTGCTGTCAGAACCACTGGAACATGCTAGAAGCCAAAGGTGCCCCCAACAGCCCAGGCAAGCTGCAGACACAGGCACTGTACACCACAGGCTATGGCACGGGCAGTCTCGGCTCTCCCGCAGAAATAAATGCTTTTGGAGAACACTTCTTTATAAAATATGTCCCTCAGAGCCTACAGGAGCCCTGCCATGGAGCACCGAGGCCTCCCTGCCGGCCTCCGGCCAGGTGTGTGGGCCTCCACCCAGTGGACAGAGCTGGAACCGCCAGGCTACACATATGCCAACCAGAGGCCCAGAGCCCGCTGAGCCGTTGGGAGCTCAGGACTCTGATGGGAAGACCTTCAGCGCTAGCAGAGCTGGGGCAAGATTATACCAGAGCATGCTGGCACAGAGTTCCCACCAGCCCGGGGCAAAAAACAGGGCACACTCAGCACCTCCAGGCTCAGAGAGGCTGCCAAAAGACCATGCCGGGCCCAGGAGGGGGCACCCGGGCCTCCCGCACACTGGCTTAAAACTTAACACAGGCCAGGCGGTGGCTGATGCCTGTAATCCCAGCACTCTGGGAGGCAGAGGTGGGTGGATCACTCGAGGTCAGGAGTTCAAGACCAGCCTGGCCAACATGGTGAAACCCCACCTCTACTAAAAATACAAAATTAGCCCAGCATAGTGGCACGTGCATGCAATCCCAGCTACTTGGGAGGCTGAGGCAGGAGAATAGCCTGAACCCGGGAGGCAGAGGTCCCAGTGAGCCAAGACCGCGCCACTGCACTCCAGCCTGGGCAACAGAGCAGGACTCCACCTCAGAAAAAAAACACGTTAATGCAAATTGGCAGACGCCCGGGCTGCGGCACCTTGGAGCTGGGCAGCTGCCGCTCACTTGGGACGCAGGGCCTACTGTGTTGGAGGCCCCAGGAGGCCCAGCCCGGCTGCCGCTGCTCCAGGGGAGCCCCCACCAGAGGCAGCTCCTGCCGCTGCCAGCCCTCAAGAGACACCCGGATGCACCCAGGCCAGTGTCAGGACAGGCACCTGAGAGCCCCAGCAGGGGCAGAGCCTGGAGCTCACCACAAAGCAGCCCCGGGCATCACTCTTGCCACCTACTCCCAGGGCTCACTCCTGAGGAACTGGCCAGGCCACACCCAGGCCATAACCCAGGATGCCCCAGGAGACATGCAGAGGGCAGGGAGGCGGGAGCAGGCCCAGCACCCACCACACCGACGAGGTCTCCTCGGCCGTACTCCCCGGCCAGGCGCTTCTTCCCGTCGTCCTTCCGGATCACAGAGCGCAGCCGGCCGCTGAGCACGATGTAGGTGCAGTCGGACCTGTCCCCCTGCCTGCGGGAGACACAGAGGCCCTGCAGCCCTGGGCCACCCACCTTGGCTCCCACACCCAGCTTCCCAGCACCAGCCAGACCTCAGAACAGAGAAAGAGAAAACGCAGACTTCTCACTAACTAATTTTTGGTTCGGAAAATGTATTTGTTATTTTAAAATATTTATGTTAACATGCATGGGTTGTTTTAAACGAATAAATATTCTAAAATTTCCTTGGTTTGAACTATTATTTTCTGAGATGGAGTATCACTCTGTCGCCCAGGCTGGAGTGCAGTGGTGTGATCTCGGCTCACTGCAACCTCCGCCTATCAGGGTCAAGCCATTCTCCTGCCTCAGCCTCCCGAGTAGCTGGGATTGCATGCATATGCCACCATGCCCAGCTAATTTTTGTATTTTTAGTAGAGACGGGGTTTCACCCATGTTGGTGAGGCTGGTCTTGAACTCCCAAGTTCATGATCCACCCACCTTGGCCTCCTAAAGTGCTGGAATTACAGGCATGAGCCACCGTACCCAGCTAGTGGGGCCCTTTTAAAGGGACGGTGTGGACTTGAATATACTGACACGGAGAGATACCCGTGGAGCACGTGCTGTGTCTTAGCATGGGCGGGCACCATGAAATCCAGGAGGCCATGAGGCATGTTTCCAAGCTAACCTGGGGTGGCGCCGGGGAAATGCAACCTTCTGTGTGTGGCTTCCACGGTAACCGCGCTTTGCCCATCCCTGGCTCCCACACACCAGGCAGCACAGATGCCGCGCGCACGGCACCCACAGCCTCACCTGTATATTGCTCGCCCAGCCTCCACCTCCACCCAGTCCAGGGCAAAGTCGATTTGCCGCACGAAGGACGACATCCTCTTCACCACCGTGTGTGCCACACCCAGGACGACGGTGGGCTGCTTCCGCATGATTCTGCCAGGCAGCCTGGAGTCACTCCCGCCCCGTCCCTCCGGCCCTACCCTTCACCCAGGGCCACAGTGCTCGGGAGTGGGCGGGACCTCAGGCAGCCTGGAGTCACTCCCGCCCCGTCCCTCCGGCCCTACCCTTCACCCAGGGCCACGGTGCTCGGGAGTGGGTGGGACCTTCAACCCCCGCCCCACACTGAGGGCACAGAGACTATGATGGGAGCTGGGACAGGGCACGTGCCGGTCCGCTGCCCGCCCCACAGCACAGCACTGCCCGCCACGTGCCCAGTGACCAGCAGCTGTTGGAGACCTCAGAGAGCCCCCTTCTGGCACACCCACGCTGCGGTGTCAGGGCACCGAGCATCAGGACCCAGCTGCGGCCACTCACGCCAGGCCTGGAAGACAGAGGCCATGCAGAAAGCCCTTCCCAACCCTGCCAGGGCCCCGCTGCCCCTACCCCGGCCCACTGCCCTGCTGGGGGTCCCAGGCTGAAGCAGAGCTCAGCGCAGTGCCGTCTGCTGGATTACAGGCGTGAACCGCTGCGCTCGGCCAACCCCGTTTCTTCAACTGCTGTGCTTCCGCTGACCTTTAGGCTCCTGACCTCTGCTGCCTGACCACTCAGGCAGAAGAGCTCTGAGACCACAGCGGACATCTGGCCTACAGGGGTGCGGAGGCCTTCCAGAAACACACACAGAACGCCTCGAGCCGCCAGAGGCAAGAGCCGGGGTGAAACTGAACCCGAGGCTCCATGAAGATTCTGGACCTGACAGAGCAGAACGCCAGCACCGTGGGTGCGAAGACGCGCTAGCTCTGCCAGGCAGCCCACAAGCAGGCCGAGGGCAGCTCTGGGCCCGGAGGGGCTGAATCTGAAACCTATGGCTGGGGTCCAGTGGACAGATATCTTCCAGCACAGCGCCCGGAAAGCGACAGGGGAACATTCTGCCCCAAGCAGGGACACTTGTCTGTGGGGCTCCTCCCGGAGCCAGGGCTGCACCCTCACCACGGCCTCCCTTCTACCTCCACATCACCAGCGACATGTCAGCACAGGCTGCAGGGGTGGAGCGGCTCACGGCCCCTCACGCCCGGCCTTGTCCCAGTGTGGGCCCTGCTGAGCCATGCTGGCCAGCCCCGGAACTGACCGGTGGTACGCAGACATGGCTGGGAGCAGACCACAGAGATGGCCACCTGAAGCAGATCGCTGCGGGCAGAGGGGGTTTGCCAACGGACCCCACGAGCAGGGGGCAGAGACAGGGGCCTACGTGGGTGCTGGGGACAAAGACAGTCGGGGGCAGGGGCGGTGCAAGCCATAGGGAAGAGGGTGAGGGCTCCAGGAAGAGGGTGGCCTATCGGGGAGGGGTCTCAGGACAGGTGGGGCTGGGGCCCGCCCTGAGCTCCTGGCCCATGGTACTCACTCATAGAAGTGGGCCTTGGAGATGGACAGGAAGCTGCAGTCCCTGTTGGCCTTGATGGTGAAGATGAGGGGCTCCCCCGTGAGCACGGCCAGCTGGCCCACCATCTCCCCGGGGCGCGTGAGGAACAGGCACGTGTCCTCCCGGCTGCCGATCTTCCGCTGGTACACGTGCAGCAGTCCCGAGACCACGAACAGGATGCTGGCGTCCTGACAACACCACAGGGCTCAGGGGTGCCGCCAGCGGCCGCGGGCAGGACGGGGCCCAGGAGAGGCGCTGGGCCTAGTGTGGGGACAATGCCACCAGGTTCGGCCGGGAGACCCTCCGCCGACCTGGCCAGCTCTGGGCACAGGCTTCACTGGAAACGTTTCGGCAGTGTCTACAGTTTCATGACGTGACAGCAGTCACAGACAAGCTGCTTTCTCGAGAGCTCCGTGCAGCGAGCTGGGCCTCGGGTCTGCACACCTTCCCTCCTGGCACCCACATGCTGACTGTCCCGTGCAAATACGCGTCAGCCCAGCATTCCCGCGCACCTCACCTGGGGCCTGGTCTCCTTGGGGTGGACTCCTGGCCCCTCCCTACACTGGGCCACCCTGCACACGTCACACATTTTGGTTCTATGTCTGCAGATGTGTCCATGAAGCCGCCCTGAGGCCACCTGAACCGATCTATATCCACCGTGACCTCTTACGACCTCTTCCCAAATTTGCTTGTCCAACCCACTCTCAAGTGCGAGCAGAACGGGCCAGTGCAGCAGGAACAAAGGTGGACACTGAGCTCTCAGGGCTTGGGGCTGCCCGAGGGCAGGGGCTCTGCCATGGTGCCCAGAGGGGCAGCAGCCCGGAGCCAGGAGGTCTCCAGTCACTGCCATCCAGCCCAGGCCCTCCTCTGGCGCTCCACCCGGTGCTGGCTATGGCACTGGGTGGTCCCAGTGCCCCCAGACCCCCGCTCACCTGGTCTCCCTGCCTTGACACCACTGTGCCTGCAGGAACATGGAGAAGCGCCACCCGGCCATCCAACAGGGATGGGTCCTGAAAACAGAGCAGACTTCAGGGAAGGGAACCCACAGGAGAGGAGAGCATAAATGAAGGTCTGGAGAACAGAGGCTGTGCAGGGCCGTTCAGAGGCAACAAGTGGCGAGGCCAGAGGCCATGCAAGGCCTTCCTCCAAGGACCATCCTCCAACAGGGGTCTGACAGACAGCGGGCACCTGCAGAGCCACCAACGCCAGACCGCGGCATCAGCACAGAGACAGACATCAAGATCAGTGGAGCAGAGTGGAAGATGCAGAAACTCACATTCATACTAGAGAGAGGATGTCATTTCAGGGAGAAAGTGATTTCTCCTGGTACTGGCATAGCTAGCAGTGGGACGCCGTCTCCACACCACCTACAGAACGATGCCCTCCAGGGCACGAGGAGCCTGGAGTCTGGGAGCTCCCAGAGGTGACCCAGGAGTGCCCAATGCACGTGGGGCCTGCAGAGAGGCCCCGGTGCAAACCATGGATAAGGGAATGTGGACAGAACACCCACAAAGATTTGAAAACATCAGATGTGTAAACCCCCAGTCCACAGTGATAATAAGAAAACCCACCGATCACCTTTGGAAGACGATAGAAAACCAAATCATTAATTTAAATTTCCCAAACTATGACAGTGAAGGCAGTAATGCCAGTTTCCCCCAAAAGAAAGAAATGACGCCACCCGTCTCCGTGAGGTTTGTCAAACAGAAGGAGAAAGAGGAGAAGGAGGATGAGGATCAGAGCAGCCACGTATCCAGCTCTCAGGCAGAGAACAGCCAGTAACAGAGGCTGCGCTGCCCCGGGGTGCACTGTCAGCCTGAGGCGCTCTGGGAGCCGCTGCAGGAGGAGAAAGCGACCTCCCTGATGAAAGCAGCAGCTTGAAGAAAAGTTAGAACCCTTGAGAGATGGAGAGGATGTGGGGGACACAGGGGACACGGGAGGCTGGGGACGAGGGCGACTAGGGGGACTCGGGGGCCAGCCACAGTGCGGACCACACAGTGGACCATGACACGGACGAGACAGCTGGACGGGGGGCACTGACCGCACGGCTGAAGCCATTTGGCCGTTTTAAGGATTACTGTTAAGTATTCAGAAATGATAACACTATTGTGGTTAGAGTTGAATACTGAACTATTCACCAGTGACATGCTATGAGGGTGAGGTTTGCTTCAAGGGCGGGCGTGGAACGGGTGCAGAGAAACGAGGGGTGCTGGGCCGCGATCATTACCGTGAGAGATGCTAGGTACTCACTTTCTCTATATTAGTCCACCTACTCTAAATATATTTGCATTTTCCCACAATAAAAAATTGTTTAAAAAGAGAGAAGACTGGCCAGGCACGGTGGCTCACGCCTGTAATCCCAGCACTTTGGGAGGCTGAGGTGGGCAGATCACTTGAGGTCAGGAGTTTGAGAGCAGCCTGGGCAACATGGGGAAATCCCATCTCACTAAAAGTACAAACATTAGCTGGCGTGGGGCAGGTCTGTGGTCCCAGCTACTTGGGAGGCGGAGGTGGGTAGATCACCTGAGCCCGGGAGGCAGAGGTTGCAGTGAACCAAGATGGCGCCACTACACTCCAGGCTGGACAACAGAGTGAAACCCTGTCTCAAAATAAAAAAAGAGAGAAAGATATTTTTTTTTCCTTTGGGACGGAGCTTTACTCTTGTCCCCAGGCTGGAGTGCAGTGGCACCATCTTGGCTCACTGCAACCTCTGCCTCCCGGGTTCAAGCAATTCTCCTACCTCAGCCTCCCAAGTAGCTGGCCCAGCTAATTTTTGTATTTTTGGTAGAGACGGCATCTCACCATGTTGGCCAGGCTGGTCTTGAACTCCTGACCTCAGGTGATCTGCCTGCCTCAGCCTCCCAAAGTGCTGGGGTTACATCCGTGAGCCAGAAAGGGAGATTTAAGAGGCAGATAAGCCAACTGTAGTGCGTGGCCTTGACTCAGAGGCTGATCTATACGACAAGAAACCACGGAGAACCACTCACAACAGTCAGGGGCCCAAGAACACGCTGGGTGGGTGAGCAGTCAAAGCTTTTTAACATTTCACTTGCAGAACGACACTGTGGTTATGTCTCTAAGCGGGGTCCTTAACCGTTAGAGAGGAATGATGTGAACTTATATCGTGTTTGAGATTTTTCTGACGGAAAATATTTGGCGGAGGGACTAGGAGCGAAGCTGTAAAATGCTTTAGCCACGCTGGTAATTATGGAAGTGGGTGACCGGGGCACGGGAGCTCACAACACTATCACTGCCGCCTTTTTACCTATCTAAAGCGTTCAATCGGCCGGATGTGGTGGCTCACACCTGTAATCCCAGCACTTTGGGAGGCCGAGGTGGGCAGATCACATGGTCGGGAGTTTGAGACCAGCCTGACCAACATGGTGAAACCCTGTCTCTCCTAAAAATACAAAAATTTACCCGGATGTAGTGGCATGTGCCTATAATCCCAGCTACTCGGGAGGCCGAGGCAAAAGAATCGCTTGAACCCAGGAGGCAGAGGTCGCAGTGAGCTGAGATCCCACCACCGCACTCCAGCCGGGGCCACAGGGGGAGCCCTTTGTCCAAAAAAAAAAAAAAAAAGAAAGAAAGAAAGAAAATGTCATGCCGGGCGCGGTGGCTCAAGCCTGTAATCCCAGCACTTTGGGAGGCCGAGGCGGGTGGATCATGAGGTCAAGAGATTGAGACCATCCTGGTCAACACGGTGAAACCCCGTCTCTACTAAAACTACAAAAAATTAGCTGGGCATGGTGGCGCGTGCCTGTAATCCCAGCTACTCAGGAGGCTGAGGCAGGAGAATTGCCTGAACCCAGGAGGCGGAGGTTGCGGTGAGCCGAGATCGCGCCATTGCACTCCAGCCTGGGTAACGTGAGTGAAACTCTGTCTCAAAAAAAAAAAAAAAAAAAAAAAGAAAGAAAATGTCATACTCTAATAATCTGACACTGTGATTGCTATATTAAATACAAATACAGATGAGAATTCTGAATTCCAGTTTTGGGACACCCAGATGGCCCAGAAAGCCTTTGCTTTGAGTTTGAACATAAGGCGGTCTCAAGCTGCTTGCTTTCTAAAGGGGGACCCTGAAAGACAACTAAGCCTGCGCTCCAACCCACAGCGCCCCTGTGCAGTCCTCCACACCCAGACCCGCTGCCCGACAGAGGCGGAGAGGAGGCTGCAGGCCCTGGGTGGGATAAGAGCCAGGCACCCGCCAGGGCCACTCACGTCCAGCTTCATCAGGGTGAGCAGGTCCTTCTTGGCAGCTCTGAAGATGGCGTCCGACTTCCTGCTGGTGACAGTCTCATCCGCATGACTCTCTGAGTGGTGGGAGACCGTGGGGGGCATCTCTGCACCCATCACGTTTTTCTTGGCCTTGAGAAGAACAGGGATAGCAGCAATGAGAAGGGACATGGTGGGGAAGAGCGCACGAGGGTGCGGGCAGGTCTGGATCGCACAGCGCGGATGGCCGGCTGAGCCTCCTGAGGCTGCAGGTGCCATGTGACGCCAGAGCCACGGTGCTCCCAATGCGCCAGCGAGCCATGGAGAGGGCAGGGCCCCAAGGGGAGGGTGAGAAATGACAGCAAGGGCCTACCTTGCTGACCACGGCGCTCCCAGGGTGCTCGTCCATGTGCAGGAAGACCCTGGCACGGTCACATGCCATCCCCAGATCTGAAGTGAAACTGGCTGGGCCTCCTACAGGCAGAGGGGAGACTGAGGACATGGCTTGCGGGGCCACAGGCACAAACACCGTGGGGCAGGCTGAGCACGCCCTGCAGTCTAACCACACAAGCCCCCACAGGTCAGACTCAAGTCCCTCGAGGGCATCGGGCCCTGAGACCTCCCCCGCCGCCCCTGCTTTCTTTCGGCATCCGCCTCAATGGCTCAGTGACTCAGCAGCTTAAACCCACACGGCGCCTTCAACATTTCTGGGCACTGATAAACGTAGCCCACTCAGTGCCTAAAACACTGAAAGAAACCAGCCCTGGCCCTGAGCCAAATTCCTCAAACCTTCCCGTGAACGCCACACCCTGACTGCTGGCTGCAGACATTAGAACCCCCTTTCTCTCGCTGTCCCTCTCAGGGTTGCCGCCTCTGTTGGTGAGCTCCCCGACAGATGCCCCGGGCTGTCAGGCTGGCGCTCGGGGCCTCGGGGCTCCGCTCTTTGCAGTCCCAACCCCATCTCAGAGGCAGGGCTCGAGGCACTCCCTCCAAAGAGCTCCTGTTGCTGCTTTTGGGCAGCGTGGTCTTAGCAGGGTGAAGCAGTGCGCGCCCTCTTACAGCCCACCCTCAGAGTCACACACCACTGCACACCCAGCACATCCAGGCAGCTCCTGTGGATTCTGAGGACGGGCGTGAGCTTTGCACTACAGGACGCATCCGTCCAGCTGCGGTCCAGCCCTGCGTGCGCAGCTGTGCATCCCAGTGACTCATCTGCACTGCGGTTTTCCCAGCTAAACTGTGGCATTCACAACACCCATTTCTCAGCGGGACAGAGGTACCGCGCGGACACCAACTGTGGGCACAAGTCACTCAGACGTCACTGCCACATGGCCCTGGAGGAAGAGACCAGGCCCAGGACCAGAGCCACGTGCCCCTCTCTGGGAAGCCGCACATGGAGAGCCAGGAGCGCTAGGCTGCGGAAGGCGGCGCATGTCCCCCAGGGGTTTCACGAAGCTGCCCGCTTCAGCTCAGTGCATGGTGCTGTGTGTTACTCATGCCCCCGTCAAGTCCTGCTGGTTTTTTAAAAAAAATCCGAACCGGAAACCAATCTATGGCAACAAAGGTCACCAGTGCTTCCTCTGGGGCTGACCCTCTGAGGTGGGCAAGCGGACGCAGCCCCTTTACCAGGCCTCAGCTGCACAGGTGCACACTGGGGTGCAATGACCACACCTTGTACATCGACAAAGCATGTAGCTAAAAAATAGAATTTCTCACTCCTGGAATCCTAGTACTTCAGGAGGCCAAGCTGGGAGGGTCACTAGAGCCAGGCATTCAAGACCAGCCAGGGCAACGAAGCAAGGCCACTTCTCTACAAAAAATATGTAAACATCAGCCAGGCACGGTGGCGCACGCCTGTAGTCCTAGCTACTAGAGACGCTGAGGTGAGAGAAACACTTGAGCCCAGGAGGGCAAGACTGCAATGGGCCACAACTGTGTCACCAAACTCCAGCCTGGGCAGCAGAGCAAGACCCTGTCCCAAAAAATAACACTAAATTAAAAAACAAGATATAAAATACAGGGGGCCAGGCATGGTGGTATGCACCTGTGGCCCTTGCTGCTCAGGAGGCTGAGGCAGGAGGGTGGCTTGAGCCAGGACTTTGAGGCCAACCTGGGTAACACAGTGAGAGATGCACCTCTTAAAGAAAAACAACAAGGACCAGGCACAGTGGCTCATGCCTGTAATCTCAGCACTCCTCTGAGAGGCCTAGGTGGAAAGGGCACTTGAGGCCAGGAGTTCAAGACCAGCCTGGGAAACATGGCAAGACATCTATAGCTACAAAACTTTTAAAAACTAGCCAGCTGTGGGGGCCACACCTGTAGTCCCAGCTACTCATGGGGCTGAGGCAAGAGGATCACTTGAGCCCAGGAGTTCAAGGCTACAGTGAGTTGTGATTTAGCCACCGCACCACAGAGTGGGCTATGGAGCAAGACGAAAGAAAGAAAGAAAAAGAGAGACAGAGAGAGGAAAAAAGAAAGAAAAAAAAGAGAGAAGGGAGAAATGGAGGGAGGGAGGGAGGGAGGGGAGGGAGGGAGGGGAGGGAGAAAGAGAGAGAGACAGTGGTGGCCCAGCTAGACAGCCATTCAGAAAAGGATGAACTGTGAGGCCGAGCACCTTTCATTCCCACTTGGATAGCCTTGATTGCCTTTTGCCCATTTTCCTCTTATCGTTCATTTCCTTTTTATTAGTAGGAATTCTTAGATATTCTCTATGTGAGTCCTTTGTCTGGTATGTATATTAAAACTATTTTCTATTCACTTTTCACTATCTTAGTCGTATCTTTTGATGAATAGAAATTTTAAAACTTATAGGATCTGATTTAACAATTTTTTTATTTTGTGGTTGATACATTTTATGTCTTGTTTAAGAAATCTGTCTGTAAGACTTAACGTTTTACCTTTCATATTATCCAACTAAATTTATTTTTTTTAGAAAATGAGCAGAGATCAAGATACATCCTTTTCATTTTTCTTTTTTTTTTTTTTTTGAGATGGAGTTTCACTCTTGCTGCCCAGGCTGGAGTGCAGTGGCGTGATCTTGGCTCACTGCAACCTCTGCCTCCCAGGTTCAAGTGATTCTCCTGCCTCAGCCTCCCGAGTAGCTGGGAGTACAGGTGCACCAAGCCTGGCTAATTTTTGTATTTTTAGTAGAGACGGGGGTTTCACCATGTTGGTCAGGTTGGTGTTGAACTCCTGACCTCATGGTCCGCCCGCCTCAGCCTCCCAAAGTGCTGGGATTATAGGCGTGAGCCACCATGTCTGGCCTGATTTCTTTATGTTTCTTTATCTGGCTCACAAGTGAGTTCAGTTTATGGAGTCATCAAACCGTCCACCTACAGGATGCGTTCTGTATGCACATTACACAACCATCACTAGTTAATAAACAACAACTGGACCAGGCGTGCTGGCTCAAGTCATCCCAGCGCGTTGGGAGGCCGAGGCAGGAGGATCCTGTGAGCCCAGGAGTTCAAAATCAGCCTGGGTAACAAGGCGAGATACCATCTCTACAAGAAACAACAAGAAAAGAAAATACAAAATATATATACATAGACATAGCCAGGTGCAGTGGTGTACCTGAAGTCCCATCTACTCGAGAGGCTGAGGTGGAAGGCTCACCTGAGCCCAGAAGGTCAAGGCCTGAGTGTGCCGTGATCTCACCACTGCACTCTAGCCTGGACCACGGAACGAGCCCCTGTCTGAAGTGGGAGGAGTTGTTACTTAAACAAAAACATCCATGTAGATGCAGATACCTGATACCTGATGGCACAAAAAAAGCAAGAGAGAGATGACAGATTGTTTTGTTAATGGTGTTGGGTAACTCATCGCTGTAAAGAGTAAGAAAAAGATGAATTTCTTCCCTCATCCTTGCAGTGTAAACTACATATAAATGAAAGACCTCTACGTGGAAGGCAAAGCTAAAAGCTAAAGCGGAGAGAAAATAGTCTTTAGAAAATATATTTATGACTCAGGAATAAGGAAAGAATAAAGAAGACCCAAAACACAAATCACGGTGCCAGAGGGCTGGTTTCCGTGAAGGCGCAGCAGGGTCCCTGTTCCGTGGCTGCATTTCCACCCATGGATAAGCGAGAGGGCAACTGCCAACAATGGAACTAACAAGGGGTCTCTACCTACAGCACGTGCAGAACTAACACAACCAACAAAGCAACTCCGAGCCCTGCAGAACGTGGGCAGAGAACAGGACCAGACAGTTCTAAGAGGGCAGCCCAGACAGAACCGAATATAGCAGGAGCCCACCAGCTTGCCAGTGACCCGCGGATGACGGACGGCGGAGTGGGCAGGTCTGCGGCAGGCGCATGGCAACACTGCTGGGCAGGATGGACTTGGGACAGTCGCCCTGCAAATGCCCCCAGCCCAGCAGCCAGGCTGCGGGCGGGACACTGGGTGCTGGGATTTAGCTACACAGCAGTCACAGCAAGGGCTCCTGCAGGGAGGCACGGGTCAGCAGGGCTGAGGAAGGGCAGGCTCGCTGGAGACCCAGTGTGCAAGGCAGGGGAGGGGCCATGCAGGGAGGGCGGGAAGTGCCCAGCACGTGCCTCTGCAGGGTGTCTGGTGGCACCAGCCCAGCCCTGGCGGTGGTGGGGTGAGACAGGGCGCAGGCACAGGGGAGCACACCAGGGTGTTCTGGGCAGCAGGGCAGTTGCCAAGCCTTGACCCTAGAGCCAGGGGGCAGGCACAGGCCCCTCTGGGCACGTAAGGCTCTTGTCCATCTATAAAACCAAACCTAGTGGAGGGGTCCCGCCTCCGCAGCGATGCTGGGCATCGGTGCCGCTCAGCCTGAGTCTCCAATGCCGAGGGCCTGTGGGCCACACTGGCCGAGCGGTGGTGGGGGTCCTTTACCTTGTGGGGCCAAAGGGTCAGGGTCTCCTGTCCCAGGCTTCTCCAGCTCTTCCAGGATCTCTTTGTGGGCGGAAGGCGGGGGGACGGAGTGGCTCCTCTTCAGCAGAGGTCCAGCAGCTGCTGAGCGGCCGCCCCCATGATCTGCTGGGGGGGGCAGTGGTGAGCAGCCTTGCTCTGCTTGCACTCCCCAGTGTCTGGAACAGCTCACTCAGGGCCATGTTGGGAGCAGGGACCCCAAAGCGGCAGCAGCTGGTGTACTCACAGTACCCTTCACACCTGCACATGTTCTGGACCAGCCCTCCGGGGACCGCAGGTGAGTGCAAGGGAGTGCCAGCCTCTGACTATCCCTGGCCCCTACCTACCCTAATCCCCCTCCTCCCAATCGCCTTTTTCCCCCCAGTCCCCCTTTCCCCAGATCCCCTCTATCCATCCCCCCATCCCCCATGCTGCCCATTCCTCTTCCCCAAATCCTCCTCCACTGCCCCCTCCCCATCCCAATCTCCCCTCCCCCATCCGCATCCCTACCCTAATCCCCCCTTCCCTCCCCCAGTCCCCCCTCACCCATCCCTAGGCCAATCCCCACTGCCCTCCCACACCTCCTGCCCCAAGCCAAGGCCTTGCTGTCCTGATTGCCCAGCTGGGAGCCGAGTGCCTTGAACCAAACCCCAATCACATGGGGCGGCCAGCCAGCCCCATCTCATGGCGTCCCCTTGGTGGACACGGCTGTCTGGGCTCGCCTGGGATGGACCATGCACAGCTGCCTCTGCCCTCAGGTGCAGCAAATCTAAAACAAACTCCTGGAAGGAGCCTGGCCTTGCCCCCCACTCGGGCTGAAGGAGGCTGCCCTGCCTCATCTACACAGGCCATGAGCCCTCCCCAGCCCTGGTCTCTACCGAGATCCCACCCAGAACAGCTGCTGCCCCATCACGGAACACAGACCTAATCCCGTGAAAGAAATGCCATTCAGGCAGAAGTACTTCAATGACACATATTCTAAAACACAGTTTTAGGCCAGGCACGGTGGCTCGCACCTGTAATCCCAGCAACTTGGGAGGCCAGGGTGGGAGGAGCACTTGAGACCAGGAGTTTGAGACCAGCCTGGACCACGTAGCAAGACCCCATCTTCGCAAAAAACTAAAACTAAAAATAAATTAGCTGGGCCAGGAGGCGCGTGCCTGTGGTCCCAGCTACCCAGGAGGCTGAGGCAGGAGAATCGCTTGAGCCAGGGAGGTGGGGTTGCAGTGAGCCGAGATCGCGACACTGCACTCCAGCCTGGGCGACAGCGGGACACTGTCTCTACATCATCTCCTCACGACGAACGCGGTTATGGGAGAAAGCAGATCGGCCAGAGCTGAGTTTCGAGGTGGTCGTGGTGCCCACAGGCCTGTGAAGTGGTCACTCCGTCCGTTCCATTTCACCCCCACCTTCACCGACAGGGCCTCGGTGAACTGCGCATACTTTGTCAGTCACTTCACTCTTTGGGGAACACGACAGGCTATAAAAACCAAGTACGCACCCCTCTGTAGGGTGGTGTGAGCTCTGCCTCATAGGTCGTCCGGAGTGACTCAAGACAGCTTCCCCCAACCCCCACTCATGCAGCCCTCAAGCTCCCAGGGGCTGCTCCCCACCAGGTGCCCTGCCCAGGAAGCACTGAGAACCACCACCTCAGGATGGAGGGCGAGGGGACCACATGTGAGGAGACAAGTGTGAGCAGTCCTGGGGCAGTATCAGGACACGGCGGGGAGCGGGAGGAGACCTGGGGGGGTGTGAGGAGACCTGGGGGGGCGTGAGGAGACCTGGGGGGGCGTGAGGAGACCTGGGGGGGTGAGGAGACCTGGGGGGGCGTGAGGAGACCTGGGGGAGTGTGAGGAGACCTGGGCTGGACGTTGCCCTCCTTGGTGCAGGACAGTACCTGAGTCACAGGACTCCTGGGGCCACAGTGACTTTTTAAGCCGCTCATCTTCGCCATTGAACATCTGCCTCTTGGCCTTCCCAGCAGCCACACTGGCTACAGACACGAGAGGGATGGCCTGGCTCTCCTGGGACACAAAAAGGAACTTCAGGGCCACACCAGGAACATCCCATGCCCAAAGGAGGCCTCACCACAGACTCCTGAACGGGAGCTGCAGAGGCATCAGGTGGCCGCTCACAACCGTGCGGGCCTCCAGAGCGACGAACTGCAGCATAGAAGAAGGAATTCCACCTTTCCCAAGTCTCGATGGATCAGAGATTTTTGGAACACAAGGCCCCAGGAGAATCAAGCCTCCAAATCAACTGACAGGTGCTTTAGGTCGGAAAATAAACACAGCCCGATCATCACCTCCCAAAGTCTAAAGTCCTGATGACCAGCAACTAGGAAGACCACAGCTGTAGCTGGCACTGCCCCACCAGGCACTGGGTGCCTGCAGCGCCAGCCAATGGCTATTCCGATGCCAGCTGCACGGAGCAACACGGGGCTTTGTGAGCTGGTGTTTCCACTTACAGGGTTGAAGAGCTCCGTGGTCAGACCGAGGTAGTTGTGCAGAGCCAGAAAGGTCACTCTCTGCAGCCGCACCATGATGATCTGCAACAGATGTGCCAGGTGTGCTGTGACCACCGGCCCGGGGAGCAGGGCGGACCGCCCGGCAGCACCGCAGAGCGCTGGGAACCCTGCCCCAAACACAGTGGACAGCACAGACCGGACCCTCCTCAGGGACCCTCTCAGGGTGAAAAACCCTGCAGTCTTGACATCTCACCATGGTAATGTAAGATGTTCACCTCATGGGGGATGGGGTGAGGGGCAAATGAAGACTGCATTATTTTTACAAGTTTTCTGTAAATCTAAAGTTACTCCAAAGTGAGAAGTTTAATAAAAATGTAAAAATCTCCTTGGGAGGTAGTGAGGGATCTTAAGACCTCTTTGAGGTTGTGAATATTCATTTTTATTTTAAAATACATATGACAAATTTTTAAAATATAACTTTAGTCCTTCCCAAACCCACTCAGAATCCCACATCACCAGCGGTAAGTCCTGCCAATGAAGTCAGTTTCTCTGTTCCTCTGAAATTACCCTCATGGCTGTAAAGCTCAGAACTGAGAAAGTAAACTGCAAATAAACCCACTCAAATCCCAAACCAGTGCCCAGGCCTATCCCTAGGATGACCCACAGCAGATAGAAAAGTTGCCTGAAAACGTCACCCACCTGCACCACTCTCACCAGGGTTTCGGGATATTTCTCAAAAACTCCCTGAAAAGCCGCAGCTGGAAGCCGGAGGATGGTGGATGGGATGGCCGCACGCGCGGAGACTGTTTTGTAAGGTGCAGTGTGACCCTGTAACAACAGCTCCATCAGTCCCTGCTCTGTAGGCCCGGCCAAGCCTCCCAGGGACTGCTAAGGCTCCTGGAGACCCCGGAGGAGGCCCTGCCTGCTGCGCGTCACACGGCTCCATTCTCCTTCCCAGGCTGGGCTGCACACACTGCAGCTTTTGCCACCAGCTGCACACGTTTTTCGACTGTCCAAGAGATCTGCAGCGAAGGACAGGCTCGTGATGAAATGTGGGTGAGGGCAGGTCTGCAGGCAGCCACCCCACCAGGCCTGAGCACTCACCCTGTGGAGCTCTGACAGCTCCCACCTGCCGCCGAGACTCACGGGCCCAGCTCACCAACATCTACCGTCGCCAATGTCCAGTGTGTTGCATAGCCCTGGCCAAAGGGCATGCAAGACACCAACATATGTGGGCTTCCTAAAAAGGCCACCGAGAGGGTCCGGAGTGTCTACTGTCAAATGCCCACCTCCACAGCTGAGTCGCCACCTAGGCAGGGAACGCACACTGACCAGAGTCCCTGGCCAGGCTGCACAGGGCGCAGGTGAGGAGCCAGGGCACCACCAAGGCATGCGGCCAGCAGAGCTCTCATGGCCCAGCAAAAGCCGCAGTGAGTGCTGTTTTCTCTCTCCTGGAAATTGGATGGCTCTAGAGAGAAAAGGCTATTCCTTAAATCCCAGTGTCATCTGCGTGCAGGCGGATTCACCCTTTGTGGTGCACAGCTCCAGCATTTTCACCCCGCCACAGAAAAGAACAGTCCCAACCTCCAGCGCCCCTTGGTGGCCTTTCCAGGTCTTCCTTTCTTCCCATCAGTGGGTCCTGGCAATGCTCACCTGTCTTCTGTCCCAATGGTTGTGCCTTTGTCAAAGTGTCACAGAAACGGAGGCACAGAGTGTGGGGGCTTCCCTCAGTGAGAACAGACGCTCAAGATTCCCCCACGGCAGCGTCTGCCAGAGGTCTGTGCCTTGACGCCTGAGTGCTAGCCTGCCGTGTGGAGGTCTCACAGAGTCTCTATCCATTTAGCAGTCAAGGGATGATATTTGTGTTGTTTCCAGTTTGGGGCATTTATAAATAAATGCCTTATTTATAAATAAAGATACCATCAATACGCATCTCCAGGTTTTTCTGCAAACACAGTTCTCATCTCTTTTGCTAAATACCTAGGGATGGGATTTGTAGGATGTATTCTCACATTTATAAGAAACCACCAAACATTGTTTTGCCTTCTCCCAGCAGTGAATGAGAGTTTCCACTGATACCTGTCCTCACCAGCACTTGGTACTGTCAGTGTTACATAATAAGGAATTTAGCTGGTCTATGTCCTCAGTTCCAGGGAGAAAGCCTCCAAACTCTTAGAAGCTCCCGGAAGTGTCTTTGTTATTCATGGTGCAATTCACTTGGGTTTATGCTATCAGGTGACTCCTGGCGGCAAGGCCCAACCAAGAAATTTCAGGAGGGAACTGGCCGTGCTGGGAAGACCAAGCATATGACTAGAGCCAGGGTGTCAGCCCAGCCTCCCACCTGTGGGAACGGGAGGAAGGCTAGAGACTGAGTTGGATCACACGGTCAAAGTTCTGGCAAACGTCCCTCATTGTGCCAGGAGGATGGCATATCTCAAGGACACAGGAGCCTCATGTTTGGACCAGGACAGACCTCACTCTGGTCTCTTCTTTTGACAGATCTTGATTTTCATCCTTTGTAGTACAAATGTGAGTTGTTTTAGAATATTGAATCTGAAGGGGTCACAGGAATCCTTGAACTTGTAACCAGCTGATCAGAAGTGTGGGTGGCCTGGCAACTCCCAAGTTCCCAGTTTTGGATGCTATTATAAATGCTGGGGTTTTTTTATTTTTAGTTTTTTTTTTGAGACAGAGTCTCACTCTGTCAGCCAGACTGAAGTACTATGACGTGATCTCAGCTCACTGCAACCTCTGCCTCCCAGGTTCAAGCAATGCTCCTGCCTCAGCCTCCCAAGTGGCTGGGACTACAGGCACGCGCCACCACGCCCAGCTAATTGTTGTTTTTTTTTTTTTTTTTTTTGTAGAGACAGGGTTTCATCATGTTGGCCAGGATGGTCTCGATCTCTTGACCTCGTGATCTGCCCGCCTCGGCCTCCTGAAGTGCTGGGATTATAGGCGTGAGCCACCGTGCCCGGCCAAATGCTGTTATTTTTAAGTTTCAATTTCCAATTGTTCATTGCTAATATAGAGAAATAGAATGGGTTTTTGTGTGTTGATAAACTCGTTCATAAGTTCCAGTAGCTGTCTTATAGATTCCATAGGATTTTCTAGGTAGATAATCACATTTGTGAATCCAAACTGTTATTTTTCTCTTCCCATTTGCAAGCTTTTTATTTCTTTCTCTTCCCCTACTGCCCTGGTGAGGACCTCCGGTACGATGCTGAGCAGGAATGGTAAGAAAACACATTCTGGCTTGTCCCCAATCTTCAAGGGAAAATATTCAGTCCTTCACCATAAAGCATGATGTTTGCTTTCATGTTTTAGTACAGATGTCCTTTATATGATTTAGGAAGTTCTCTTCTCCTGGTTGCTGAGAGTTTTTATCATGAACAGATGCTGAATTTTGTCAAATGCTTTTTCTGCATTTATTAAGATAATCAGATGGCTTTTCTTCTTTAGTCTGTCAATACGGAAATTACACCAACTGACTTTCAACTGTTGAAACAGCTTTGCATTTCTGGAATAAACCCCACTGGGTTTCTCTTCTACTTTTCTAGAGAAGTTGTGTAAAATTAGCATACTTTTTCCTTAAATGTCATAAATGTTGGGAAGCATTCACCAGTGAAGCCACCTAGATCTGGAGTTTTCTAGGTGGGAAGGACTTTAGCTACAAATTTGATTTATTTAGTAGATATGTGGCTATTCAGATAATCTGTGTCTGAGGGAACTTTGGTAGTTTGTGCCTTTCAAGGAATTTGTCAACTTAATCTGTGTGATTGATTTTAAGA
Organism: Sapajus apella; assembly: GCF_009761245.1. Lineage (NCBI taxonomy): Eukaryota > Metazoa > Chordata > Mammalia > Primates > Cebidae > Sapajus > Sapajus apella. The sequence goes on along the minus strand of NW_022437066.1, from coordinate 666,899 downwards.
GCATAAAGTTGTTCAAAATATTTCCTTATTAGTCCTTTTATGTCTGTAGGGTCTGTAGAGATGTCCACTCTTTCATTTCTAATATTTGTAGTTTGTGTCTTCTCTTCTACACTGGTCTGGCTAGAGGTGTTTTTACTTCACTGATGTTTTCTAAGAGCCAGCCTTTGGTTCCATGAATTTTCTCTCTTGTTTTCCATTTCCCATCTCACTGATTCTTGCTTTCTTAGTTTCTTCCATCTGCTTGCTTTGAGTTTCATTTGTTTTCCTTTCCTAGCTTCTTAAGACAGAAACTTGGGGCCAGGCATGATGGCTCACACCTGTAATCCCAGCACTTTGGGAGGCAGAGGCAGCTGGATCACCTGAGGTCAGGAGTTCGAGACCAGCCTGGGCAACATGGAGAAACCCCATCTCTACTAAAAGTACAAAATTAGCTAGGTGTGGTGGCTCACGCCTGTAATCCCAGCTACTCAGGAGGCTGAGGCAGGAGAATCACTTGAACCTGGGAGGCAGACATTGCAGTGAGCCGAGATGGTGCCATTGTACGCCAGCCTGGGCAACAAGAGTGAAACTGAGTCTCAAAAAAAAAAGATAGAAGCTTGGGTCACTGATCTGAGACTTGTTTTCTTTTCTAATATGAGCATTTTAAGTTATAAATTTTGATATGTTGTGTTTTCATTTTCATTCAGCTCAAACTATTCTCTGATTTTCCTGTAACTTCTCCTTAACCAACGTATTATTTAGGAGTATATTTTTTAAAATTCCAAATATTTAGAAGATTTCCATATTAATTTCAGTTATTGATTGTCAGTTTAATTCTATTGTAATCAGAGAACATAATTTATGTGATTTTAATGCCTTTTACTTTGTTCACATTTACTTCATGGCCCAGAATATAACACACCTTGGGGAATGCTCCACGTGCAGCTGTTGGGTACGGTGCTCACTAAATGCCGGCTTGATCAAAGTGACTGCTGAGGTCTTCTATACCCTTGCTGATTTTCTGGGTTTTCTAGTTGTTTTATGTATTACTAAAAGTGCTGAAGTCACCTATTATAACAGTGGATCTACTTCAGTTCTGTACATTTCTCTTCCATTTTTGCAACTATGTAGTAGACGTTGAAATTTTGCTGTTAGGTGAACACACACTTCGGATTATTACATCTTCTTGGTGAGTGCTGTCCCTTTTTATTTTATTAGATAGAGTCTCACTCTATTGCCCAGGCTGGACTTCCATGGCGTGGTTTTAACTTACTGCAACCTCCGCCTCCTGGGTTCAAGTGATTTCTGGCTAACTTTTGTATTTTTAGTAGAGATGGGGTTTCACCATGTTGGCCAGGCTGGTCTCAAACTCCTGACCTCAACTGATTGACCCGCCTCAGCCTCCCAAAGTGCTGGGATTACAGGCATGAGCCACGGCACCCAGCCTGAAGTTTGAATCTTAATCTAATTTCAAAGTCTTTGTTATGCTGCTCTGGGTCTGTCTTGAGCCTTGTACAGGTTCACGGACAGAATCCACGAACCTTCTTCCCCGGCTCTCTCCTCCCTGTGATTCACACACTCTCTCTGGCCCTTGGGGGCCCTTCTTCTGGTGCTTTTAGAGGATTCTCGTCAGGGTTTTAGCTCCGTAACTGGGCTACCATCAATGAAAGCCCATGAGGTCACAGAAGAAAACAGAAAAGCAGGAAGTGGAACCCCCTTGGGTGGCTGCTCCACATTCTGACTCGCAGCCACAGTCTACCAGCTTTACTTTCAGAGTCCTCTAAGAATTGCTTTCTGCATTTTGTCCAGAGTTTTTCACTGTGATGAGCAGGTCAGGCTCATTCTGTTGTGGCACTACCTGGTCACAGCAGAACTGTAACTCTCCCATTTTACTTTTGTTAAAAATAAAATCTTAATTTCCTTCTTCTTTGACAGCCAGAATGAAGATGCCTAACACATCACCCCAGACACTAAATCAAACAGCAGCTCACCTGTGCAGACAAGGCTCACTGCTGCTGCTGTTCAGGAGAACTCTAATATACTGAGGCCACATAAACAAGAACCCAAACAAGGAACTTGGAGGTTGTCAAATCTCCTGACGCCGGGGTTTAAAGCACAACTGGCAGACACTCACGCCTGCTGTGGGGGCCGCGCACATCGAGAACACAACACTCAGCTCTTCGCACATTCTAATCGACCTCCGAGACTCAGCAATTTTTCTTCCACTTGGAATTTTGTTCCATTCCTTTTAAAACCTTCATATAGAGAAAGTTACTCCCTAAGAGACCTACACCACACCATAAGAAACACAAGCACAGGATGGCTAATAGGAGTCTTCTGCCAACCCCAACAGCCTGGGTGACACAGTGAGACCCGTCACCAAAAAAGAAAGGCAGGTTGAAGGTAAATGCTTACCCTCGTCCCCTCGTGGAACATACATGCTTATCCCTGCTCTCTTACAAAGATGCAGACCTCTCACCAGGCATGGTGGCTCACACCTGTAATCCCAGCACTTTGGGAGGCCAAGGAGGGTGGATCATGAGGTCAGGAGATCAAGACCATCCTGACCAACATGGTGAAACCCCGTCTCTACTAAAAATATTAAAAAATTAGTTGGGCATGGTGGCACACACCTGTAATCCCAGCTACTCAGGAGGTTGAGGCAGGAGAACTGCTTGAACCCATGAGGTGGAGACTGCAGTGAGCCAAGATCATGCCACTGCACTACAGCCTGGGCAACAGTGCGAGACTCAATCTCAAAAAAACAAAACAAAAAGACAGAACCCTCCAAGGATAAAGGCAAATGCTAAGAATAGATTTTTTTAAATATATCAAATTTTAGCAGCTGATGAAAGCAAGTGACAGAGTCACGGCTAGTGGAGCCCTCTAAGGAAAGCTGAGACTTGGCTTTAGAGCTGCAGAAGCCAGACAGAGAACCCAGCATGAGGCTAACATGCAGGTGAGACTGTGAGAGGGGCAGGCCAACCCCAGGTCACTTTCCTGACCCCAACAGGCCAGCAGACTACCAGCTACCCTCTGGAGAAGGTGAAGCAAGCAGGTGTGGCTAAGAACTCAAGGACAGTCTCCACTCCGGACGGGAGCACTCCCAGGCTCCTCCCCAACAGTGAGCGTCCACTCCGGACGGGAGCGCTCCCAGGCTCCTCCCCAG
>NW_022437066.1:653345-663741 GCF_009761245.1 Sapajus apella | reverse complement strand
GCAGTGAGCGTCCACTCCGGACGGGAGCGCTCCCAGGCTCCTCCCCAACAGTGTCCACTCCAAACGGGAGCACCTCAGACTCCTCTACAACAGTGAGTGTCCACTCCAGATGTCAGCACCCCAGACTCCTCCCCAACAGTGTCCACTCCAGATGGGAGCACTCCCAGATTCCTCCCACTCCTCCAAGCCAGTGCCACCATGGCAGGACATAGGCAGATTCCTTTCAGAGAAGCTAACATCAAGACCTACAGACTCTGACCTGTGGGCTCCTAACCCATGAAGGAAAGAGCCAGCTACCTTCCTGTCCAGTCGTCCTATAGGGAGTGTCCCCAGTTAGTGAGGCCTGACCCCATGCACATGTGGCTTCTATGCAGGTTTCAGGTGGATCACGCTCTTTTCTTTTTATAGTTAACTCATGTATAACTCCCATTTAAATCAAGGTACAGTGTAGGGCTGTTGGCCCCACAGGGTCATGGGGTGTCCCTTATGCTGTGCTGAGGTGCAGGATCCAAGAAGTAAAGAGACAGGACACTGGAACACTGGGGAAGAGCAGCTGGACTCGGGGGGCCACGCCACCTATGAGAGGGGACAGGTGAGGCCTTGAATGTGCAGAAGCATCTGTATTAGGCACAAGCAGGGGGAAGGGTCGTAAGTGAGGTCATCATCTACAGGCTTAGTGATAGGCCATACATAATCACATGAGTCACAAGTGAGGGGACCACCCCATTATGTCACCTGGGCAGAGGGGTGGGCCATGTGCAGTAGGGGGCCATGCCGTGTGCAGTAGTTGAGGGTCAGGTACAGAAAAGGGGTCCACCCCCATTAGGTCACTGAGGCAAGGAGGTGGGCTGTGTGCAGCAGGTGTCGTGCGCAACACTTCTTACCTGGGGGCTGGAGACTTCAAAGGGTTTCTAATAGAAGGATACTGTAAGCCAGTGCAGTGGGAGCTGGCAGACGTGTGCTCTTCTCTTAAGATATTTATGGGAGGATGATTTGAGCCCGCACAGAAGCGAGAAAAGACTGACAGGGTGTACAGCCACCGTGACCGTCACACCAGAGGGGTTCTTCTCCCTCGGTTATTTGTGGGATCTCAGGCCTGAGGTCGACTTTCCACAGGATCTGGATGCAAGGTACTACAGCTCCTTTATCAGGAGGAGAGGCTCCTGCTCCAAGCCTGCCATATGCGTTTGCCCTTTCAGGCAGGGACGCCACCGCCTGGGTCTCGGGTTCTCGTCCTGGTCTGGCTGTTTTCCCATGTGCTGCTTCTCTTCTGTGACTGCTCTAGGCATTCCTCCTACTACAGACTGCTATATGGTTCTATGGAAGGATTCTATAAATCAGCACTAAATATGTCAGTACAGCTCCGACTACAATACCTGTATGATTATATAGATATAGAAAGATTATATGGGACAAGTATGATTATGTATATTAGCTAGATATAGTAAGCAGTGAGTTATGCTTCAGGCACTAACTGTGCCTGGGGTCTGCACAGTTCTTCTTCCTCGGACATGGTGGGTGTTACCCACAGAACAGAACATTTCCAGCAATCCAGATTACCTTATGCCTCACCAAGTCAATACCCAACCCAAACCCCTAACAGGCAGCCACTAACCAGACCTCTACCCCAGCTGCAAACAGGCCCCAGGGCCAAGTCCTGTCAACCGAACGTTTTTGTAAAGAAAGTTGGCCAGGCACAGCGGTTCACACCTGTAATCCCAGCACTTTGGGAGGCTGAGGTGGGTGGATCATGAGTTCAGGAGTTCAAGACCAGCCTGGCTAACATGGCGAAAACCCATCTCTACTAAAAATATAAAAAATTATCTGGGCACGGTGGCACATGGTGCAGTCCCAGCTAGTCCAGGAACTGAGGCAGGAGAATCGCTTGAACTTGGGAGGCAGAGGTTGCGGTGAGCTGAGATCGTGCCACTGCACTCCAGTCTGGGCGACAAGACAAGATTCCATAAAAAAAAAAGGAAAGTTAGGGCCGGGCGCGGTGGCTCAAGCCTGTAATCCCAGCACTTTGGGAGGCCGAGGCGGGTGGATCACGAGGTCAAGAGATCAAGACCATCCTGGTCAACATGGTGAAACCCCGTCTCTACTAAAAATACAAAACATTAGCTGGGCATGGTGGTGCGTGCCTGTAATCCCAGCGACTCAGGAGGCTGAGGCAGGAGAATTGCCTGAACCCAGGAGACGGAGGTTGCGGTGAGCCGAGATTGCGCCATTGCACTCCAGCCTGGGTAGCAAGAGCGAAACTCCGTCTCAAAAAAAAAAAAAAGGAAAGTTTTTTTTGGAACACTAGATGGCCGCACTGAGTAGCTGCAAGAGAGGCCACGCGGCCCACAAGGCTGAAGTCTGTGCTCTGGCCTTTCACAGAGAAAGCTGGTCGGCCATCCTCTGTCCTCCAGTGTCAGTGCAGCTGGTACCTGAGCCCCAGGTGAGGGAAATCACACAGCGTGTGCTTTTCACTGCTGGCCTCTTGAGCTCTACCTCATTTCTGTGAGATGCAACTACGCTGCTTTGCACACCCGTATTCAGTAAGGACTTCACTCACGCATAAACTGACTGCTGGAGGCAGAAGAGCCCCTGACCTGAAAGACTGAGGACAAAATAAACAGAGAAGAGAAAAAAAAAGAAAAAAAAAAACAGAGAAGAGAAGGGAGCAAAAGAAAACCTCATCCTACTTTATCCATTGAATAAAAACAAGAAAATTTTTTAAAATTAAAAAATAAAAACAAGGCCAGGCATGGTGGTTCATGCCTGTAATCCCAACACTTTGGGAGGCTGAGGTGGGCAGATCACCTGAGTTCAGGAGTTCAAGACCAGCCTGACCAACGTGGTGAAACCCCGTCTCTACTAAAAATACAAAATTAGCTGGGCCTGGTGGCTCACGCCTGTGATCCCAGCTACTCGGGAGGCTGAGGCAGGAGAATTGCTTGAACCCGGGAGGGGAAGGTTGCAGTGAGCCGAGATCACGCCACTGCACTCCAGCCTGGGCCACAAGAGCGAAAGTCTATCTCAAAACACAAAACAAAACAAAAATAAGAACAAAATACTTTTTTAAAAAGAACATTCAGAGAAAAGAAAAAAACTCTTGAAAACTATGACAGAAACTAAAAATTCAATGGAAGATTTGGAAACTAAAGTTGAAAAAATCTTCTAGAAAGTACAGCAAAAAGGCCGGGTGCGGCGGCCCGCACCTGTAATCCCCACGCCTGTAATCCCAGCACGGGGGGAGCCCGAGGCGGGCGGATCACAAGGTCAGGAGATCGAGAGCAACCTGGGCAACACGGTGAAAACCCATCTCTATTAAAATTACAAAAAATTAGCCAAGTGTGGTGGCACGCGCCTGCAGTTCCAGCTACTCGGAAGGCTGAGGCAGGAAAATTGCTTAAACCTGGGAGGTGGAGGCTGCAGTGAGCTCCAGGCTGGGCGACAGAGCAAGACTTCATGTCAATTAAAAAAAAAAAAGAAAGTACAACAAAAAGACACAGGTAGTGTGGAATAAAGACAATTCTAGATTTCTAAGATTTCAAAACATACACCTCCCTTGCACCCTGTCTCAGGAAGTAAACAGAGGATTCACTTCACTCCACCAACGCAAGCCCGCCAAGAAGGAAGCAGCAAGAGCCCTGTGCGGGGGAGGATGGGTGGCCCAGGATGGTGGCTGGACAGCAGGCCTGGGGAGGGTCAGACTGGGCAAGAGGATGGGGGCTCCAGGGAAGGGCTGTTTCCAGAGAGAAGAACTGCTCATGGAGCCGCTGGTTCAGGGCAGAAAAAACACCAAGCAGCCAAAAAATAACACAACTGTTAATTCCAGGAAAAACAGAAAGTTGCAAGAAAGGAAATTTAACCTTAGTACACGACATGGCTCAGCTGTGAATAGTATCCATGAAGCAGCAGCACCCACCCGTGCGCGCCGTGGCTGAACAGGTTTACATCCCTGTGGACCAGAGCTCCTCTGGTCCTTTCTCAGCTTTCCGCAGGCCCACGAGTGCCTCACACATTCAGGCGTTCCCAAGAAGCCCACCACAGCTCCAGAGACACACACTAGCCGAGGCCCCAAAGAGGCACACGGGGGGGGTCTGGTGGCCGCGACCCCACTCTGCCCCAAGCCATGTTGGTGGCTCCCTCAAAGATGAGCACCAGCCTTCTAATGGCAGGTCAGCCTTGCCCACGGAGGTGGGTGCCTTCTCCCTCCCCAGGCGGGTGGCCACCCCAGCATAGGCCAAGTATCTCGTGCAGGCACACGAGACCCACGGAGCATGAGATGCCAAGGTGCCAGCCATGCCTCCACGCCAGGCCCCAAACAGCTCAAAGCCTACCTGTGCCCATCTGCTGGGAGCAGAGTGAGCACCCTGGACACCCAAACGTCTGGCTGGAGCTTGTTACATCCTTTCCAAGCAGAAGAACACAGGATGGGATCAGAGGACACCACCCAGGCTCCATCACAGGGCTGCATGCAAGGACCTAGACGCTTGGTTCTGCCTGCATGCATCCAAGCCAGGGTTCTGGTGAGCTCTGGAAAACTATCCTGATGAAGGCTAAAGAAACTGAGGTAAAAGTTACCTCAATACACGGCTAAAAACGAATGCAAAAGGAATAACTTAAAGGAGTAAGATTAAAATCAGACACCTCTTTTGAGTTGACAGGCATTTAACAAAAGTCAGCTAATGGACACTAAAGATTTGTTTCACTGCATGTAGGTTTTACTCAAAGAAAAAGAAGATCAAACAAACATTAAATTCTAGTCAATGGGCCAAACGCAGTGGCTCACGCCTGTAATCCCAGCACTTTGGGAGGCCAAGGTGGGTGGATAACTTGAGATCAGGGGTTTGAGACCAGCCTGGCCAACATGGTGAAACCCCGTCTTTACTAAAAATACAAAAATTAGCTGGATGTGATGGTACATTCCTGTAATTCCAGGTACGCAGGAGGCTGAGGCAGGAGAATCACTTGAACCCGGAAGACAGAGGCTGCAGTGAGCCAAGATCATGCACTGCACTCCAGACAGGGCAACAGAGCAAGACCCTGTCTCCAAAAAAAAAAAAAAAATCTAGTTAATGGCTGGGCATGGTGGCTCATGCCTGTAATGCCAGCATTTTGGGAGGCTGAGATAGGTGGATCACTTGAGCCCAGTAGTTCAAGATCAGCCTGGCCAACATGGCAAAACCTCATCTCTATAAAAAAATACAAAATTAGCCAGGTGTGGTGGAGCATGCCTGCAGTCCCAGCTACTTGGGAAGCGGAAGTGAGAGGACGCTTGAGCCCAGGAGGTAGAGGTTGCAATGAGCAAAGACCGTGCCACTGCCTGGGCGACAGAACAAGACCCTAACCCTAAAAAAAAAATTCTAGTTAATGTTGTGTACATGGGCGATTTTACTATTTTTGCACATTTTTTAACTGTTTCATAATAAAAAGTTAAAAATCATATGATAACATGATAAGCAATTTCTTTTTTTAATTGCAATACAGCGTTGCCTGGTGACCCAGGCTGGAGCGCAATGGCACAATATCAGCTCACTGCAACCTCTGCCTCCAGGGTTTAGACGCTTCTCCTGCCTCAGCCTCCTGAGTAGCTGGGATTACAGGTGCCCGCCATCATGCCCGGCTAATTTTTGTAGTTTTAGTAGAAACGAGGTTTCACCCTGTTGGCCAGGCTGGTCTCGAACTCCTGACCTCATGATCTGCCCACTTCGGCCTCCCGAAGTGCTGGGATGACAGGCGTGAAGCACTGTGCCCAGCAGCACATGATTTTTAAATCTGGACACCAGGGCACGCTGTGCTGGTGAGGGTGGGGAGCGGGCATCACACAGGCTGGGCACAGACACTCACTCCAGCGAGGGACTCACAGCATTTTTGAAAATTACAAGTGTGCATCCCCTGGGACCTGCCAAGTCCACCCTAAAGATTTATCCCTCAGACCAGCCTCTGATATAAGGAAGGATGGGCACAGCAGACATTCACTGCATAACAAAAAGCAAAAGATGGCACCAGCAGGGAAGAGCCCAGCAGGACTGCCGGAAACGGGGCAGCAGGTCCCCGGGAGGGCCTTGGGCCTGCAGAAAGGAGAAACGTTTCCCTCCACAACGCTTTGTGCCTTTCAAGTGCTGAACCACATTCATCTATTACCCAGTTCAAAACAGTCATTAAAGACACAACCAGAACCCTTAGCCACACGCCCGGCCACTCTTCAACGCACTGTGGCCGGAACGAAGCTTCCTCCTCCTTCCTCCCGCCTTCCTGGACCAAACCCCCTCCCCTCAGGTCACTGTGGAGAACTGGCCTTTAATCACTGCCAGCTGTCCAGGCAACACAGAGCACCCAGGCCTCCGGGGCTGACCCAGGCAGCGGGACTCACGGTGATGATATCCAGGATGCTGAGCAGGCTGTGGACGCTGTCTCCTGCCAGAACCTCTTTCACCACCACCTCGGTGCCGTCCTGCACTTGGAGAGCAGAGTGGGTGCCGTCAGGGCCGGGCCCACGACCACGGGGCCTGGCGGAGGCTCGCGCAGCCCAGGGCAGTGGGGCCACAGGCCTGCCCCTCTGAGGCGCCATCCCGGCGGCGGGTGCCTCGGCAGAGGGCAGGGGATGAGAGGGACCTGCTGGCATCAGGGGTGTAACAGGCAAGGGGCAGGGGCAAGGAAAGCGGAGATGAAGGAGGAGGAGGCGCACCTCTCCACCCACCACTCGCCCTTACTGCGGGGACCGAGCCAAAAGCTCCCAGACCCTGCTCATTTGCTGAACTAGCTGTAAGGGCTCCAGGGACCGGTTCAGCTACTACCAGCCTGAATTCCAGAACTTTGATATAATTTCCCATTAGGTTAAAAAAAAGAAAAGAAACCATGCTATTTTGGTGATTTAACAATGTAAGAACTTTGGGAGGCCGAGGTGGGCGGATCACCTGAGGTCAGCAGCTCATGACCAGCCTGACCAACACGGAGAAATCCTGTCTCTACTGAAAATACAAAAAACTTAGCCAGGCGTGGCAGCGCATGCCTGTAATCCCAGCTACATTGGAGGCTGAGGCAGGAGAATCGCTTGAACCCAGGAGGCGGAGGTTGCGGTGAGCCAAGAATGCACCACTGCACTCCAGCCTGGCTGACAAGAGTGAAACTCTGTCTTAAAACAAACAAAGAAACAAACAATGTAAGAACTTCATCTCAGCTTGACCCAGGAAAATTCTTTATGAAGGTGCCCAAATCTGATCCCAGCCCCTCCATGAGGCCAGAGGGATGTGGGCTCCAGTCCTTCAGCCCACACGAGCTACAACAGAAGCCTCTGCTTCACCAGCTGGGCGGCCCCATTCCCAGGAGTCACTGGCTCCGACTGCCCCAGATGGGTGAACCAAGCCCCTCTCCTTCCTAATGACTCAACAAGTCCAGCCACACACTAAGCGATAAACCTGAGAACCAAACAATTTGCCCAGACAGCACTTCTGGTCTAGAAACCCTGACAGGCAGGGCAGGAACTGTCATGGGGTCGGTGCCCACTCCCTGAGGCACAGCTGGCAGGAGCCCTGCAGGTCAGGGGGATGATGACACTGAGGCCAGGGTTTGCTCAGGGTGTGCTTTAAATAAGAACAAGCAATGGGAGGTGTGGGCCGAAAACTACCCGGACAGACAAAGCACCACCACCCTCCGGGAAGGCAGGACGACGCGGACGAGGCCACGGCAGGGTCTGGCCCAGCCCCAGCCCCCACAGCGAGTCAAACAGTATGATTTAACAGAGGTAGGAAACGCGGATTACGCTCCTTATTTATTTATTTATTCTGAGACAGGGCCTCACTCTATTGCCCAGGCTGGACCAGCGCAGTGGTGTGAACACAGCTCACGCAGCCTCGACCTCCCAGACTCAAGCAATCCTCCCACCTCAGCCCCAAGTAGCTGGGACCACAGGTGCTACCACCATGCCTGGCTAATTATTTTTATGTTTTGTAGAGACAGGGTCTCACTGTGTTGTCCAAGCTGGTCTCCAACCCATGGGCTCAGGCCAACTTCCACCTTGGCCTTAATTATTTTCTTAATTAAATTAAAATGATTTAATTTTATTAGAAACCTGAAAATAGAGCAAGGGTTCAGCTAATCACAGCAGATCAATACAGTGGCTTACTACTGAACCATCGAAGGTCTTGGAAGAAACACGTAAAAGGGCTGTCAGGCCCAGTGGCTCCTGCCTGGAGTCCCAGGGCTCTGAGAGGCCAAGACGGGAGAGTGCCTTGAGCACAGGAATTGTTGACCAGCCTGGGCAACAAAGTAGACTCCATCTCTACAAAAAAATTTTTAAAGTTAGCTGGCCATCATGACACACACCTGTAGTCCCCGCTACAGGTGAGGCTGAGGCAGGAGGATCGCTTGAGCCTCAGAGGGGAAGGCTTCAGTGAGCTGAGACTGCACCACTCACTCCAGCCTAGATGACAGGGTAAGACCCTGTTGTTAAAAAAATAAATAAAATGTAATAAAAAATAAAAATGGTGAGTTTTCCCCACATAAATTAAAATAAAAATTCTGCCTAACTTTTCAATGGGAAACGCTTCACAACTTGAGACAGGGTCCTGCCCCCACCCTGCAACTCACAGCATCCTGCATGCAGACCTCCAGACGCCCGTCCTGCACCACACAGATGCTGGGGTCGGGCTCCCCGGGCTGGAAGACGTGCTCCCCCTCCTGCAGCTGCACAAAGATGATGTGTTTGCAAAGCTCCAGGAACAGCGGCTTCTCAAAGTGGCCCAGGACCCTGAAAGAGCCAGAGTGTACGGTGAGACGCCCTTCCAGGGGAGGAGGGCGACCTCCGAGGGGGTCTCGAGAGCACACAGCCACCAACAAGCCGCTGACATCCCCGCCAAACACAACTGTAAAGTCCTGAAATTCCCGTGAGCCTGTTTTCCATCAGCTCAGAGAACTTTTCAACCCGTCAACCTGAGCCACATGCACACGGGAGGAAGGCAAAGGTGGCATCCGGGAGGGTGAGCTTGGCCAGGGAAAGGAAGGGGTGCAGTCTAGGGGCTGGTCAGCAAGACAGGGGCATGGAGCAGAACCCAGGCTCAAGGCCTTGGATCCACCGCACCCTTCTCACTCTTGCTCTGCGTTCATCACTGAAGAGGAAACACTGGGAAATCGTCCAACAGAGCAAGAAAGACCTGGTGAAGGTGCCAGCAGATCGCAAGGCCCCACCACGGGGCACAGACACCAGCAGCCCCAGGACGGGCTTTGCCAACTATCCTCCAACGCAGGACAGCCAAGCCGGAGTCAGTCCCCAGTGGGAAGCCGGGGAGGACCCGGAGCCGCAGTGGCCCTTGGACCGTCCCTGCCCTCACCGAACGTTTTTCAGCATGTACAGAACTTCCGACGGCAGGTGAGAATTCTTCACGTCGAACTCCGTGAGGTCGGCCTCCAGGAGGGAGGGTGGGGGCTCCTTGGGCTGCAGGGCTGGGTATTCCTTCTTGAAACGCAGAATCCTACAAGGCAGACACACACCAGCCTTGAGCAGATCAGGCGATTTCAAAAGCCACGGTGTCAGCAGCCAATACGCCAGGCAGCTCGGGGTCGGGGAAGCCAGCACCATCGGGGTCACCCTGGGCAGGATGTGCTCTCAAGGACCCTCAGTACCTCTTGGCCAAAGACAGCACCTTGGTCCTCTTCCTGGCCCGCTGCCGGGGCAGGGCAGTGTTCTCGACAAGGGTGTTGGGGAGCGTGGTCACCTGCAGAGCCGAGGGAAACACCCAGGCACTGACCCCGTGAGCTGCGAGGCCGAAGCTGGGAGCCGCAGGGGTCAGTCCTCAGGACCTGCCTTTGGGCCTCCTGCAGTCCCAACTTCAGCTCCTGGGTCTGGCTGTGCCATTTCCCCACCCCGCCTGGCCTGTGAGGGAATGTTGGCAGTGACACGGCAGGGCTTTGTCCAGCCCCACGCGTCCTTGAGATCATCCTCACTGTCCCTGAAAGTCAAACCTCCAGAGCCCAGCGTTTCACACCTGCTGGCCCCACTGCCTCAAAGGCTGACGGCCACTCCATCCTCGGCTTTCATGCCAGTCAACGTGACCCTTTCCTACAAAAATCCACCACTGTCGGCTGAATCCCAGCACTTTGGGAGGCCAAGGTGGGCGGATCATGAGGTCAAGAGATCGAGACCATCCTCCTGGCCAACATAGTGAAACACTGTCTCTAATAAAAATACAAAAATTAGTTGGGCATAGTGGTGCACGCCTGTAGTCCCAGCTACTCAGGAGGCTGAGGCAGGAGCATCACTTGAACCCAGGAGGCGGGGGTTGCAGTGAGCCGAGATCACGCCACTGCACTCCAGCCTGGCAACAGATCGAGACTCCATCTCAAAAAAAAAAAATCCACCACTGTCCCCACCCACCTTCCACCCCTCACTCCCCTCTGATCCGGGGCC
>NW_022437066.1:648740-653335 GCF_009761245.1 Sapajus apella | reverse complement strand
CTTCCACCCCTCACTCCCCTCTGATCCGGGGCCACTGCCCACTCTGTTCCCTCTCTGGAACAGTCTTCTTCCCTTGTCCAGGCAGTGCCGCCTGACTGACCAGAACAGCAGAGGCCTGGGTCCTACCCTGAACGCTCACAGGCCACCTCGCTCCAGCACCACTGCCTACTGCCCTCGGTCCAGAGCCACGGCCTCACCGCACCTTTCCTCCAGGCCCTCCGTTTCCCTGTCCCCTGCAGGGCCGCTGGGTCATGGCCGACACTCAACAGACCACCTCAACTCTGCTCCGGACCGCTAACTCTGCCCCAGACCCAGCCCACAGCAGCCCTAACTCACAGCACTTACCACTGATGAGAAGACACGCACCACAGACGGACACCCACATCCCTCCCCTCTTGAGTTTTTCAAGTTTTCCATGAAGAATACAAATTAGTTGTGCAACCGGAGAAAGGTACACAGACCGCTTTAAAGGGAGCAGTCTGTGCGTTTTCTGTGACGCTTCTGGGTGTTCTGTTGAGCACTTCCTGGGTCCCTCAGGAGTGCAGGAAGGCAGCCAGGGAGGCCACCGACAGCCCCGTTGGCCAAAGACCAGGAAGGGTTAAACCAAGGCTGAACCACCCAGACACTGAAAGTGAGCCACGCAGCTTTCAGCTTAGTGCAAACATGCCGGTAACCAGAGAACTTAGACCCTCAACTCCCAGGGGCTAGACTCCGTCCTCAGCCCAGTACCCCACAGCCTGGCAGAGACCCAAGCTCGGCACCAGAGTCAGGAACCTCTGGCGGAGCACAAGGCCCTCTGCACCCACCGGCCCTCAGCGATATTCCTAGCAAGCGGCTTTCCATTCGAATTTCTTGTTAAAATAAATCTCCGCTCTGGAGCCGGACAGGCCCTTCCCGCCCCTCCGGCCCCTGTCCACCACAGACCTTCCCAGAACTGCCCCTCCAGGTCAGATAGAGCTGAGGTTTGAGAGGCTGAGGGGTATTTCTGGGTAAAACGTGTTGGGTTCAGCTGGAGGACGCAGACACCATTCGGGATGATTTATGCTGTTCCCCAAACCCTGAGCCTGGTGGCAGAGCTGTGGAGCCGGGGAGAGGGCAGCACACACCAAGACCTGCCCGGACTTGGGGAGCCCGCAGCAGGAGGGTCCCTCCCACAGGGGCCTGCTCAGGGGAGCCGCGCGCAGCCTGGGGCACCACCTACCTTCCTCATGATCTTCCGGCCGTAAAACATCACTTTGTCTCTCTTCCGGAACCTGTACTGAGTGGTGGGCTGCGCCTGCCCTGCAGGGGAGCGGAGGGGCGGCCTGAGGCAGGGCCGTGGCAGAGGCCGTCCTGGACATGCAGGCACACCACAGTCGTGCTCTCGTCCTGGCCGGCACCGCGCCACACTCAGACAGCATGAGGGAACAGGGCCCGGGGGACAGGCTTGTCTCCAACAGAGGGGGACCCTCCCCACTTCCCACTGAGGCCTTGCTCAGGACAGGACTCTGAACAGACTTGGCTTCCTGGACCCAACGTGCTCAGCCTGAGCCCAGACAGGCCATCGGATTCTAGCCAAAGCCACCAGGGACTTGAGGACCCCTCCCAGGAGCTCAAAGCACGTCCCAAGACACCCATGCTTTCCCCTAAGCCCCCGGGCCGGCGTCAGATCCAAGATACTCACGAAATCGGCTCAGCCTTCTGAACATGAAGAGGATGACACCACCACCCAAGGCCAGGGCCAGGAGGGCTCCAACCGCAATCCCTGTCAGCTGCCGAGAGTAGAGACGGGGCCCCTGTCATCGAGGCTGCAACCCTAACCCTAGCCCTAAGCCTGCCCCTGCCCCAACCGCAGGCCTGAGCAGGAATGAGCCAGGGGCTGGGGATGGGAGAGGTGAAAAAAGGCCACGGCCCCCCGGGCTGGCCCAGGTCAGCGTGAAGCGATTACCATGGTGGATGGTGAACCTTCCTCTGTGAACTGCAGCCCCCACGAGTGCAGGGTGGTGCCCAGGCAGAAGCCAGCCTGCAGCAGAGAACATGGGGTCAGGCGGGTATGGGCGGGCACAGCCAGGCCTCCCAGCCCAGACTTGCTCAGAGCAGCAGGAGAAGAGTTGGGAGTGAGGGGAGAAGTCACCAGCCCCAGAGACTTCCAGGAAGAAGTGACCTCGCCCAGGGTGCCGGGGCCCTCTGAGCCCCCTGCTATGAAGCACTCAGAGGGCAACCTGGCTTCCTTGGTCACTGGGACACAGTTGGGCAGGACCAGCGGCTGCCCTGGGCATCACTAATGCATCATATGCTGCCGATGCAATCCTTGGGTTGCAGGTTTCAGGGAGCAGGCCCGGCCACAAGGGAGGCCAAGGCCCCCTCTCAGTGTCCTCTCGGCTCCAGGAGGAGCAGAGCTCAAGACCCCAATGAGCCATCTGGATTCTGAGAATATTCAACACCAGTTTACACGCCAAGCAAGGAGGCAGAGGCCAAGAAGTCTGTGTGTGCTGCTGCCTGGGGTGGAGGGGGGAACTGGACTTCTGAGCCCAGGTCTGTGGGAGGGAGGGAGGAAGGGAAGAGAGGGTGAGGGCAGGGTGGCGAGTGGGCAGCAGCAGAGGATGCTGGTGGCTCCCCAAGAAGTCAAAGAGAAAACGAGAAGACGCCAGCCAGATGGGCAGCTCTCTCCATACCTGCTGGCACCCACACCTGCCGCCCAGGACCCAGGAACCGGATAGGGCTTGTTCAGCCTGCAAGTTTCTACACAAGAGCCAAGGCCTGACCGAGCGTGGTGGCTCACGCCTGTAATCCCAGCACTTTGGGAGGCCAAGGCGGGTGGATCACAAGGTCAGGAGTTTGAGACCAGTCTGACCAACATAGTGAAACCAAACCCCGTCTCTACTAGAAATACAAAACATTAGCCAGGTGTGGTGGTGTGTGCCTGTAATCCCAGCTATTCGGGAGGCTGAGGCAGGAGAATCCCGTGAACTCAGGAGGCAGAAGTGACAGTGAGCTGAGATCACACCATTGCACTCCAGCCCGGGCAACAGTTCGAGACTCCATCTCAAAAAATAAAAGAAAAAGAAAAAAAAGACAAGAGCCAAGGCCTAAAGCAGCCCCACCCCCGCCCACCTGCCACCCGCTGTAGACAGCCAGGACTCAGATAAGGCCATCTGTGCCAGAAAACCCACGGAAGTCAGAAGGGCATTCGGAAACGCATTTCCAAGACACAGTTCTGCACCAAGACAATGAGAATGTGCACAGAAATCTCAGCCCTCGGAACTTGGTTTAGAAAGCAGATATAAATGCTGGGAGCGTGTGCTTCAGGACAGGGGCGCCCCTACGCTCACTGTCAATCAGATGGGGTGCACAGAAGCACCTGAGACCATGTCCTTCACTTAAGGACTCGAAGTGAGTCCCTCTGAGCTCAGCAACTGCTTCTGAGACAGGATCCAAGGCAGGCTCTCCCACAGCAGCCCAGGACCCAGTACACGCTCGCTCTCCTGAGGTGGGGCATCTCAGCCTTTTCTAGCTTTTCACTGCTGCTTTAATGGATCCAGTTTTCCAGTTTAGGAATAAAGACCCTTGTGATGTGGCTACAGATGTTTGACTAAGAAAATGATTTTAAACAAAACCAGCAGGTAAAGTCCTGAGGGGAAACTGGAAGGAGTAATTGCGACCTGAGGGGAAGAAAAGACAAGGCCTCAGGCAGTGTCCATGGGCCACCACTAGCTAACAAGCCTGGCAGCTGTGACAGGCGGCAGAGAGGGGCCAGAACCACCACTCCCACAGTCCCCAGGCTCCAAGAAGCCAAGGGCAAAAGAGCTCGGCAGAGCAGATGTCAAGAGGACCCTTCTCTTGGTCCGGAAATGCCCCACACCTGGGAAGTCCAGCGATCTGGCCCCCTGACTTACCTACCTCTGGGCCGACATCTTTCTCTTCCTCCATGGCTAAAAACAGAAGAGTCAGGGGTGAAATGCAGACAGCCTGAGGCAAACAAAGGCAGGCCTCTGCCAACCCTGCCCAGGCAGGCTCCCGCTTACACCAAGACAGCTGTGGTCTCTCTCAGACTTTTCCCTGGGTTCCTTTTCAAGTCAAATTATGTTTCACCGAAAGGAAAATCCTGCTGAAAAAGTCTGTTCTCCAGGAAGAGAAGCTGCCTTTTGAGAAGCCTCCGTCCTCTGGTCTGCGGAGCCACTTCCTTCCCTCTGTAAACAGCCCTCACGTGGCTATCCCGGAACTCAGAACTGCAGCCAGATGGGGCAGCTCCAAGCAGGTCAGGGGGAGCTGGGCCCAGTGCGGCTGGGATGTGAGCAGCCTGCTAGAGAAGCACCGCGGGACGGGAGGTGCTGCTGGGGGGGGTGCGTGGATCGGGTGTGAGGGTGTACCTGGGTAGGGGTGAAGCTGGGGAGGAGGTGGATACAGGTTTCTAAGTGCAGCTGGGGATAGTGGATCAGGGTGTAGAGGTGCAGCTGCGATTGGGGTGGATCAGGGTGTGCAGACACCAAAGGGGAGGGGGGTGCAGCTGGGGAGGGGGTGGAGTTGAGGAGGGGTAAATCCGGGATGTAGGGGTGCTGCTGGGGAGGGGGTGGATCCCGGGTGTGAGTGGGGCTGGGGAGGGGGTGGATCCGGGG
>NW_022437066.1:630961-633740 GCF_009761245.1 Sapajus apella | reverse complement strand
GAAGACCTCAGAGAGCCACAGCCGGGGAAAGACAGCGGATGAGTGGATGGAAGACGCTGTTGAGACCCCGAAGAACGGGAGGCCCTTTCTGATAAGGAACAGGCCAACGTTCCCTCCATCTTTTTTTTTCCTAGACAGGGTCTCACTCTGTGGCGCAGGCTGGAGTGCAGTGGTGCAATCACAGGTCACTCCAGTCTTGACCTCCGAGGCTCAACCTTCCTGCCTCAGCCTCCTGAATAGCTGGGACCATCATGCCAGAGTAGTTTTTTCTATATTTTGTGAACATGGGGTCTCACTATGTTGTCCAGGCTGGTCTTGAACTGGGCTCAAGCAATCTTCCCACCCCTCCCAAAGTGCTGTGATTGCAAGTGTGGGCCACTGCACCCATCCACTAATTTTTTTTTTTTTTTTTTAAATTAAAGGTATAGGCCAGGTGCAGTGGCTCATGCCTGGAATTCCAGCACTTTGGGAGGCCGGGGTGGGTGGATCACATGAGGCCAGGAGTTTGAGAGCAGCCTGGGCAACATGGTGAAACCCCATCACTACTAAAAATATAAAAATTAGCTGGGCATGGTAGTGCATGCTTGTAGTCCCAGCTACTTGGGAGGCTGAGGCAGGAGAATCTTTTGAACCTGTGAGGTGGAGGTTGTAGCGAGCCAAGATCACCCCACTGCACTCCAGCCTGGGTGACACAGTGAGACTCCATCTCAAAAAAATAAATAAAGTTAGGAAAAAGGCCAGCTGGGTGCAGTGGCTCACACCTGTAATCCCAGCACTTTTGGAGGCTGAGGTGGGTAGATCACCTGAGGTTAGGAGTTCGAGACCAGCCTGACCAACACGGCGAAATGCCGTCTCTACTAAAAAACACAAAAATTAGCCAGGCACGGTGGCAGGCACCTGTAATCCCAGCTACTTGGGAGGCTGAGGCAAAATAAAAAAAACCATGGAAAATTAGAAAATACACTGAGATGAAAGAAAATAAAGATATAACATACCAAAATATATGGGCTGCAGCGAAAGCAGTGCTCAGAGGAAAACGTATCCCTGTAAATACGTACGTGAATTAAGAAAAAAAAAAGACCTCAAATTGTTTTAAGACAATATTTAAGAAATACCGTGGCTGGCCCTGGGGGTCCCAGCTACTCGAGAGGCTGCGGTGGGCGATGCTTTGAGCCCAGGAGGTTGAGGCTGCAGTGAGCCAAAATCGCACCGCCACACTGCAGCCTGGGTGACAGAGCGGGACCCCGCCTCAAAAAAACAGATGAGACATGTGAAGTACATTTACAGAACTAACAGAAACAATGCAGAAGAGATGGAGAAACTAGAAAACTAAAGATACAGCAGAGAGAGGAATCCAATGTGGAAATGAAGTCCTGAGGACACTCCAGTGCAGAGAAGGAACTGGCCATGGGAACACGCGTGGCTCACCCACCGCTGCGGGGGGTGGGAAGATGAGGTGGTTTTGTGACTGGTTCTTTTTGGAGTGAGGGGACAGGGAAGGGGCGAAAGAGGAGAGATCAAGAGCTGAGAGTCAGGAGAGAAGAGGAGGTCCTGGAGGTTTGAGCAGAGAGAAGAAAATGTGAACCGTTCTGATAGTAGAGGATTACTGCCTAGAGAAACATTACAGATCACCAGGAATCCCAGAAGCCTGCTGGAACAGAACGTGGACAGCTGATTCCAGCTGCCACACTCCCCAGCTCAGGCAGAAGCAGAGGTGTGTGTTCCCAACAGAACAACACTAGGTTCTGCCTAGAGTGTGAGCACACAGGGTCAGGAGACCACAGAGTCCCAGCTGACCCCAGCAAGAGGAGCGTGGGAGTGCCGGTGGTCAAGCCTCCAGGTCAGAGGTCCCAGTGGGGTCAGAGGTCTGCTCAAACGCAGGAGGCACCGGAATAACGGAGCTGGGAAACCAGGGAAAACTAGTTAGAGAACAGAGTTCTCAAAACAGAGAGTCTGGATTTGGGACAGTTATGGATCACGTCCAAGCCACGACCAGGGCGTGACCCTGGGAGTGTGTGAAAGCAGACGGAAGAGCCCAGCAGAGCAAGGGGGCAGGAACTGGCGCCCCGGCCAAGGCCCAGCAGCCACAGGTTCCCACTCACCCATTGCCTTTTGGCAGTTGAGGATCTTAAAGCCACTGTGCATGCAGGCGGCCAGAAGCAGGTGGTGGTGGAAGGGATGCCACTTGATTCTCCATACCCCACCCTGCACGGGCGTGTCTGCCAACGGCTGCTTCATGTTTCGTGTGTCCCACAGGAGGATGTGCTCATCATAGCTGAAACCGATCAACCACAGCGGGACGCAGGGAGAGCCCAGGCTCAGGCTCACCTGGTCCACAAAGCCCCGGGTGGCAGAGAACGTCTCAGTCCCACTCGGCCCTTGAGGACAAGGTCTCCATTCCCAAACCCAGATACCTGCAGTCTGGCAAAGCACTGGCAGACGAAATACTGCAAAGGTGCCAGGAGGAACGGCAACAGAAGGGGCAAGAAGGGCCCATGGGCCTCCTGGGGACTCACCTTCCTGTGGCCAGGATGTGCTCCCGATGAGGGCTGCTCTGGATACTGCACACACCCATGGAGTGTCTGCAAGCAGAGGTGGCACCTGAGCCAGTGCCCAGCACGTGGACGCACCAGGGAACGAGGGAACCCTCCAGGGAATGGGAGGGTTGGTGTCAGAAAACGAGAGGCTGGTGTCAGGGAACAGGAGGCTGGTGTGGGCACCCAGGGAATGGGAGGCTGGTGTGGGCACCCAGAGAACACGGGCTGGTGTGGGCACCCAG
>NW_022437066.1:629801-630861 GCF_009761245.1 Sapajus apella | reverse complement strand
TGGTGTGGGCACCCAGAGAACAAGGGCTGGTGTGGGCACCCAGGGAATGGGAGGGCTGGTGTGGGCACCCAGGGAATGGGAGGGTTGGTGTGGGCACCCAGAGAACAAGGGCTGGTGTGGGCACCCAGGGAACAAGGGCTGGTGTGGGCACCCAGGGAACAAGGGCTGGTGTGGGCACCCAGGGAATGGGAGGGTTGGTGTGGGCACCCAGGGGACAAGGGCTGGTGTGGGCACCCAGGGAACGGGAGGGTTGGTGTGGGCACCCAGGGAACGGGAGGCTGGTGTGGGCACCGAGGAAATGGGAGGCTGGTGTGGGCACCCAGGGAGTGGGAGGCTGGTGTGGGCACCCAGGGAATGGGAGGGTTGGTGTGGGCACCCAGGGAATGGGAGGGTTGGTGTCAGGGAACGGGAGGCTGGTGTGGGCACCGAGTGCTGGCCCTTGGGCAGTGACCTCTTGCTGGTGAAGAGAAATCTGCCAGGTGCCCTGGTGTCCCAGCCCCTCAGTAGGCCGTCGTCACCCCCTGTGTGGAGACAGAGAAGCATCAGCATGACCAATGACAGGAAATGTCCTTCCTCGGCAAGGCCGTTGATGTTTGTGAGGAAAGTTCCCTGGTGGCTTTGCTGGGGGGTTCTTAGGTTGCCACCTCAACAGGAGAGCCCCAGAAACAACTCCCCAGGAATGTCATCGCTGCGCTAACTCTCTAAGACTAGAAGCTGTGCCTTCAAGGAGGAGGGAAAAGACGGACGGGCTGCGCCTGCAGGAACAGAAGAGAGGAAGTGGAAGCCGAAGGGCCCTGACGGGCGTTAGGCACCAGCAACCATCACACACAGGGCATTACTAGGCCCAGGGGCTAAACTGCCTTCTCTAAGGGCCCCTGCAATTAAAGCCCCGGCTTCCAAGATCAAGAGTTGCCAGATCAGAGCCCTGAACAGAAGCTTCATGCAGAGGCAGCAAGCATGACTCCACACCATGCGCCTGAAGGAAGGTGCTCTCTGTCACCTTAAAGCTGAGAGGGAGGTGCCCTCTGTCACCTTAAAGCTGAGAGGGAGGTGCCCTCTG
>NW_022437066.1:626827-629791 GCF_009761245.1 Sapajus apella | reverse complement strand
GGGAGGTGCCCTCTGTCACCTTAAAGGATGGGGAGAAAAGAGGATTTGCTGCACTGAACCACAACCCGTCTTTGAAGAAAAGCGACACAGGCATAGAGTGAATGGTGGCACCTGAAGGAACAGAAGCTCAAGAGCAGGTCCCAAAAGAGTGAAGAGCAGAAGGAAAATGTCTAGGTCAGACCACATCACTCACCCTCTCATCATCCAGCACCCACTATTCACCCACCTTCCACCCATCCCACCATCTATCCACCCCCCTACACCACCCCACACGGTCCAAAAATCCACCATCCATCCAGCAATCCAGCCATCCACCCACCATCCATCTATCCATCAACCCGCCTTCCCACCCACCTTCCATCCAGCCCCATCGGCCACCCAACCCCCATCATCCATCCTCCTATTACCATCCGACGATCACCCATCTATCCATCCAACCACCACCCAAAAATCCAGCCATCCACCCACCCACCATCCATCCGACAATCCACCATCCATCCAACCACCACCCAAAAATCCATCCACCCACCCACCCACCATCCATCCGACGATCCTCCATCCATCCAACCACCACCCAAAAATCCAGCCATCCACCCACCCACCTTCCATCCGACGATCCACCATCCAACCACCACCCAAAAATCCAGCCATCCACCCACCATCCATCCACCCACCTACCCACCATCCATCCAACCACCACCCAAAAATCCATCCACCCACCCACCCACCATCCATCCGACGATCCACCATCCATCCAACCACCACCCAAAAATCCAGCCATCCACCCACCATCCATCCATCCAACAATCCACCATCCATCCAACCACCACCCAAAAATCCAGCCATACACCCACCCACCAACCATCCAAAGATCCACCATCCATCCAACCACCACCCAAAAATCCAGCCATCCACCCACCTACCATCCATCCGACGATCCACCATCCATCCATCCATCCAAACACAAAAATAAAAATAAACTTAAACTTAAAAAAGAAAGCAGGACTTTTGTCCGTGTTGTTTGCTGAAGTATCGTAATCACTTAGAATAGGGCTTGGCACATAGTATTTGTTGAAAGAGTGAATTAGTCCAGAATTATTAAATAACTGCCTTACTGTATCTCTGCTCTGAATTAGCTCAAGGCAGAACAACTAATCCAAGGACAGACCTCAAGAAATGAGATCTTTATGGCTCTCAGACAGTTCAAGGCTGTGGCAATGAGCAACACAAATAAGAACCCCGTCTTAGGCACATCCTCGTGCCTGGGACAAGCAGAGGCGCTGTGAGAGCCACGGTAGAGGCCAGGCCTGCTTGGGTGGAAAGGCGCTGCTCTGCGTCAGTCTTTTAAGGACAAGACTGTAAGCTGAGCCTGCCAGAAAAGCGGAGTTCACCCATGAAGGAGACATCCGTGATAAAGCCCTCAGACTAGGGGAATGTGGACTGTTTCAGGAAAAGGTGAGTAAGAGCAGAGGAGCCAAAATGCGGCTGGAAAGGCAGGCGTGGACCAGACTCCACAGGCCTTGGGTAACCACATCAGTATCATGGATTTCATCCTGAACGAAACAGGAACTGTGAAGGGTTCTAACAACAAGTGAGATAAGATACAGTGTGTGTGTTTTTAAACACTCGCTCTGGCTACTGTGTGGAGGCTGGACTGGTCACGAATGAAGGCAGGGCCACCACTTATGCTCTGCTGTAACTAACCAGACGAGACAGTGGCCTGGGTGGTTAGCAGCAGGGAAGGGTCAGATCTTTTCTTCAGCTATTTGCAAATTCAGCAGCTCTTCTGTCTTCTCTGAGATCAGCCCTTCCATCTGCCATGAGTTCTCTCTCCCTGGGAAAGAGAAGCTGACCAAAGCCACCTCCTTCCTGGAATGTTAACTTCTCACTCCCACATTGGCATGCCCTAAATACAAACCATTCACAAGACCTGCAAATGAATCTTACTTCTCTCATGTTTCCTTTTTTCTCGAAGATACACTCTATACAAAAAGGGAGCAGACAAACCCAAAATCCAACATGGTGAAATCACTATTGTATCCACAGACATCAGGCAAAAAGCACAGAAACTGGACTTCCAGTAAAAGCATGAAGGGCCTGAGACCAAGCACATCATGGAGGCAGGACGGCTCTGCCCACGGGTGCCTGCTCCTCCAACACCCTGGCCAGCGCCACCCAGGACCCTGTACTGTCTGAGGCAAGCTACATTTTGCTCTCTAAAGCAGAGCTAAGTGATGAGCACCAACTAGTCTTTGTCCCAGAAAGTACATTCTCAAAAAAAAAAGTATACTTTCCATAAAAGGTCTTCAAGATCCCAACAGCACTGGAATCACAGCTGCAGCACGGGCCTCCCCATCCGTGCACCCTCCCTCAGCAAGCCTTCCACCAGAGAGGTGACCAGTGGAGGAATACTGACCTGAATACACAATTTCTGTATGCCAGTAATTGAAAGCAGCAATCCAGGCCTCGAACTGATGTGCTTGCCATGAGGCCACTTTCTGTAGTCTGGACCCCATCTCATCCACCATCAGCAGGTGCAGCTGCCCCGTGGAGTCACTGCTGATGATCTTCAAGGGCTGGTCCCTGGTCCTAGACACAGTGAACCCAGGGAGAAGCCCGGCTGAACGTCATTCGTCAGCCTCTCCCAGTTCCCAGACAAGTCCTGGGGTGTGGACACGCCCCTTAAGAGACTTGCTGGTGGGGCCGGGCGCAGTGGCTCACGCCTGTAATCCCAGCACTTTGGGAGGCCGAGGCGGGTGGATCACGAGGTCAAGAGATTGAGACCATCCTGGTCAACATGGTGAAACCCCGTCTCTAATAAAAATACAAAAAATCAGCTGGGCATGGTGGTGCGTGCCTGTAATCCCAGCTACTCAGGAGGCTGAGGCAGGAGAATTGCCTGAACCCAGGAGGCGGCGGCTGCGGTGAGCCGAGATCACGCCATTGCACTCCAGCCTGGGTAAC
>NW_022437066.1:611339-626727 GCF_009761245.1 Sapajus apella | reverse complement strand
AAAAAAAAAAAAAAAAAAGAGAGACTTGCTGGCAAAGATCACAACCACTGCTGAGCTTGTCTTGACAAGCTCAGCAGTGGTTGTGATCTAGTCTCTTTATCGACTTCTCTAGATAAAAATACTATTGCTGTATAACTAAAATGCAGGAGCTTTTTTTAGATTAGGACTGGCAGTGATCATGTCAGGTCTCAGGAGCACAGTCGCGGCTGGCCAAAGGTGGCTGGAGCTCTCTAGCATGAAAAGTGGAAGTGATCCTCAGAGAAAGACTCATGGACCCTGGCCAAGCCTGGCCCTTACCTTCCAGTTTTCCCAGTAGACCAATCTAGGGACAAAGCCAGGCACTGCTGCTCCAGGGCAAGGCTGGACAACGGCTCCAGCATGTGGCCGCTCTTCTACTGGAGAAGGAAGAACTCCGTCAAAGGGAAGTAGCCCCCCCAGAGCCCCCAGAAGACTCTACCCCTCCTGCAGGGAAATCATGGTTCCCTCATTTCCTCCCTACGTGGATGAAGTGCATCAGTCCCTGACACACTTCCACCTAACCCTGAAACCCTGCCATGGGCCAGGCACTGGGAAGACGTGGGGACACTGGAGCCCACACTCCTCACACTTGGAGGAGGACCTTCCCACAGGCTTGATCCTGGGGCACGGTCTCCCACCCTTTCCCGCCCACTTGCGTCCTTGCGCTTCTAGATGCTATGAGACGCCTGTGCAGGCTCCAGACCACAGTGGCATGCACGGTTCCCCACTCAGGCCTCCAGGGCGCTGCACACTCACCTCCCAAGACAGACAATGGGGAAACTCCTCTGGTTTCCACTTCAAAAGCTGTAAGTAGCCATGAGAGCGTGAGTGCTCTTTCCACAGAGCTACATAAATTTCATTTCCTAAATAACCTGGCCCTGCTCCCAGCAGGCTATTGCACCAAAGCCCTGCCTGGGTTCACGCCTCCTCTCTTGGGCCCACAGCTTTCCTGTGGCCGCTCTTTCCCTCCTTTCTAAGACAGGGCGACTGCTCTGAGCTGCCTGAAGCAAGGGCCTTTCTACACAGGCCTTGGGTTGCCATGAACACAGGGCTGGTCTGACCTGTGGCCCAGCCCCAACTACAGCACCTGCATCAGAGTGACGGCACGGTCTCGGGCTTTCAGGTCACCCCACTATGTGACATCCCCCCTCCTCTCCCAGCTATCAGATGAAGTCACTTTGCTAATGTATGACTCAGGATCACTGTGAGAAACCCAGAAAAACTCACACAGGACTCAAACGCTTTCTTTTCCAATAATCAGTGGACAACGCCATCTTTTTTTTTTTTTTTTTTTTTTTTGAGACGGAGTTTCGCTCTTGTTACCCAGGCTGGAGTGCAATGGCGCGATCTCGGCTCACCGCAACCTCCGCCTCCTGGGTTCAGGCAATTCTCCTGCCTCAGCCTCCTGAGTAGCTGGGACTACAGGCATGTGCCACCATGCCCAGCTAATTTTTTGTAGTTTTAGTAGAGACGGGGTTTCACCATGTTGACCAGGATGGTCTCGATCTCTTGACCTCGTGATCCACCTGCCTCGGCCTCCCAAAGTGCTGGGATTACAGGCTTGAGCCACTGCGCCCGGCCCTGGGCAACGCCATCTTTACACAGGACGCTCACTGCTACTCGCAGCCCCAGCATCAATCCAAGAATGCCTGCCTAGGCTTTCCTTAGAGAACTTCCAGATCCACTAACAGGTGAATGTCACTTCAGCCCTTCTGCTGCTGACACGAGGTGACTTCGTCTTGGAGTTGGATGTAGAACCCAATACAACTTAAAAACAGACTCCGTGCTCTCGTAGAATGTTTACGTATGGTTCACCATTGAAAAGAGGTTGTTTTAGGAAAACGTCTGTATCAGCACAGCCACCCCATCCAACGCTCTATTCAGGTCCCTGCTACCCCACAGAGCAAGTGCAAGTCACTGACCTCAGATTCTGCCAGGCGGAGCAGCTGTATAGATCCACTCGCATCGGCCAAGCCCAAGAGGGCATGTCCAGCTACCGGGATGTGACACCTGAGGAGAGGGCCCACCATGAGCACACCGAGGTGCGCGCAGCACAGGAGCACACCGTGCATCCGGCCATCACTCATGCTTCACTTAACAACGGGGCTGCACTCCACGCAAACCCAGCCAGGACAGCCTACTACACAGCTTGACTATATGGTGGGGGCCACTGCTCCTAGGCCACAAACCTTACAGCATGTTGCTGCAGGCAAGTGTCACACAACGGTAAGTGGCCGTGTATCTAAATATAGAAAAGGTACAATAAGAATACGACATAAGGCCGGGCGCGGCGGTTCACGCCTGCAATCCCAGCACTTTGATGGGATCAAGACATTAAGACTATCCTGAGGCCGGGCGTGGTGGCTCACGCCTGCAATCCCAGCACTGTGGGAGGCCGAGGCGGGTGGATCACCTGAGGTCAGAAGTTTGAGACCAGTCTGATCAACATAGTGAAACCTCATCTCTACTAAAAATACAAAATCAGCCAGGTGTGGTTGTGGGCGCATGTAATCTCAGCTACTCAGGAGGCTGAGGCAGGAGAATCGCTTCAGCCTGAGGCGTGGAGCCTGCAGTGAGCCAAGAGCATGCCACTGCATGCTAGCCTGGGCAACAAGAGCAAAACTCCTTCTCAAAAACAAACAAACAAAAAAACTAAGCAAAAAGTAGCTGGGCGTGGTGGAAGACACCTGCAATCTCAGCTATTGGAGAGAGGCTGAGGCAGGAGAACTGCTTGAACCCAGGAGGGGGAGGTTGCAGTGAGCCAAGATTGCGCCACTGCACTCCAGCCTGGCGACAGAGCAAGTCTCCATCTCAAAATAAAAAATAATAATAATAATTAAATAAATTTTAAAAACATAAAAATATCAGCTCCAAAACTGGGCTAGAGCCTACAATTGTGTTCTCAAACAAAAGATGCCCCAGCTTATGAGGTCAGAAAACTCCCATCGCTTCCCCGACTGGAACATGGCAAAAGAAATCAGCCCCACGTAAAGCACTGCCCAAGTGGGACGGAAGCAGGGCAGCAAAGAAACAAATCCGAAGTTGACACACAATCCCTGTCTCCTTGAAGTCTACCCGGCATCAGGCTCCCCTCATTAAGTGACTGACTGGCTACTCGTGACAAATTCTAGGCCAAGTGCGATTACCACAGTTGTACCATTTCATGTCCAGGATTGCAGAAGTATCTTTTCTTTGGACCTCGACCAGAGGGTGAGTAGAGTTGTTGTTCTCGTTGAAACGGTACAGGAAGAGACGACCTAAACGGATCTGAGGCTCCTCAACTTCCATTCCACCCTATAAAAAACGCAGAGGTATTCTCTGATTACGCCAAGACACCAAGGAACCCAAGCGATGGGAAAAGGGACCCAAGGAACTCAAAGGTTTGTGATGACGGACGGGGCGGCATTCTGCCTGGAAGGAGAGGCGCCGGTGTCCTGAGCTGGAGAAATGTCTATTTTCCTGTGTGTGATGAATGGGCAGGTGAACGAACGCTCCTGGACCGAGTAAAGGCTCCTTCTAAGCCGGCCCACAGCGCCCGGCCGCGGCCAGGGTGAGCACAGGGCCCAGCCTGCCTGGGACGGCCCTGACTTGGGCCTGTCGTTCCGGCGCCCAGTTTGCACCCTAACATGTACCTCCCAGAAGTTAAGGTATAATCCCCAGTTTCTCTTCACTGTACGCGCCATCCATCAGCCTGAGCCACACCCGCATACAGAAGACGTTCTGCTCTCCAATTCTGCAGCCGGCCGGGGCGGGGGCGCGTGCCTGCGGCCCGGCTGCGCAGGGCCCGGGGTGCGAGGCTGCCCCGAGCCCCGAGCCCCGAGTCCGAGGCTGCCCTCCAGCCTGGGTGACACGGCAAGACCTGGCCTCAAAAAAAGAACCATGTGGCTGCGTCCGACCTCCGTCCCGGCGGAGGGGCCGGCATGGCCGCTTCCCTCCCGCGCGGCCCCGCGCGCCCGTCGGCCTCCACCCCGTGGCCGCCCCGCCGCCCCCTCCCCAGCCGGGGCGTGCGCACCTCGCTCTGGGGGCCGGCGGGCTCGTCCGCACGCCGCAGCTGGTAGGTTCCGCACGCCAGCAGGTGCCGGAGGCCTCGCAGCGGGCACCACTCCACCGCGTCCGCAGTCAGCTCGGTGTCCACCGTCTGCAGGGCGCAAGCGCCCGTCATCCGGCCGGCGGTAGAGGCGGGTCGGCGGGGCCGGCGGCACGAGCGCGGATGCTCCGAGACACCGTCAGCGCGGGCGGCCTCTCCCTCGAGTCCCCGCAGCCGCCTCTCGCGATTCCTTCCGGCGCGCCGGGGCGGGACATCCGGGCGGGCGTCGGCCGCCGCGGACTCCCCCGGGAGGCCAGGCTCCTGCGCCCCCTGTCGGCCGGCGGACCGCGGCGGGCTCCAGGCGCCGGGCGCACTGCGCCTCTGCAGAGCGGTTTTGGAGACGGCACGTTCGAGACAGGGCCGCAGGTTCGAAGCCGCCTTTGCAAAAATCCCGTCAGGGAGGAAACCCCAACGGCAAGCTGCGCAAGCGCACCGCGTGGCGCCCTCCCGGCTGCTCCTGGGCCTCGGGCCGCGCCGACTTCAGACGATGTGACGCCTTGCCCCGGAATCCGCGCCTTCGCAACGCGGAGGGGCCCCCAGCACCCCGAGGCGGCATCTGGGCCCCCCAGAAGCGGCTCGGCAGGAGGACGGCTGCGCCCCGGGATTCTCAGCACCTGCCGCCTGGCCACCCCACCCCTTCCCCCAGAACTGCCTTTGAAAAACCCCTAACCGGCCGGGCGCGGTGGCTCATGCCTGTAATCCCAGCACTTCGGGAAGCCGAGGCGGGCGGATCACGAGGTCAAGAGATCGAGACCATCCTGGCCAACATAGTGAAACCCCGTCTCTACTAAAAATACAAAAAAATTAGCTGGACGTGGTGGCACACGCCTGTGGTCCCAGCTACTCGGGAGGCTGAGGCAGGAGAATTGCTTGAACCCGGGAGGCGGAGGTTGCGGTGAGCCGAGGTTGCACCACTGCACTCCAGCCTGGCGCCTGGTGAAAGAGTAAGCCTCTGTCTAAAAAAAAAAAAAAGAAAAAAAGAAAAACCCCTAACCTGGGAGCTCTGGACAAGATCTGAGGATGGACTCCAGCTCCCACGAGGCCTGGCCGGCCCGGATCTACCAGACTTTTTCTTTACTGCGATCCATGGTCTGTCCTTGTGCAGCGGGCAGGGAGAACCCCTCGGCCCCGACAGGCTGAAGACCCTGGCACCTCAGAGCGCATCCTTGGCAAACGGGCTCTCAGAAGGGAGAGTTGAAACAAGGTCCTAGGGAGGGCCCTGACCCCGTGGAGCTGGAGTCTGCAGAAAGGAAAGCTGACCACAGGAGGCAGGCCAGGCCCTGGCGGGAGGGCCCGTCCCCACACCTCCATCTGAGGCTCTGGCCTCCAAAGCCCAGACGGTGAATTCCTGCTGCTTCAGGCTGCACAGCGCCTTGTGCTGCTTTGTTGTGGCAGCTCCAGGAAGCTAAAGCGGACTTGACTGAAATTTACGGAGCCTGGGTGGGTGTTCAGCCTCGGGCCTTCAGTGCGGACAGACAGCAGCTCAGATTGCGGCAGAGGCGCCGACAAGGCTGGCCCAGAACGCAGCAGGGCGTTCCCAAAGGGCCTCAGCCACACACCTCTACGTGGGAGGGAGAGTGCCCAGGCCAAGCACCCCAACGCACCACACTGCAAACGAGCTGGAAGCCAGCCCCACATTGCAGCCATCTGGATGTCCTCAGAACGTCTTAGGTACTTGGCTACAAAGACCAAGAAGTCAGGACCACGGAAGGGGAAAGACGACCAGGGGATGGATATCAGATAAGAGAAGGGAAGCGGTCGTGGGGCCCATCCCACCTTCACATTGGCACCTGTCGGAGTGAGGCCTGGAGCTGCCACACACAAACTGAGAACCTGCATCGCCCCCTTCCCCGCTGTGGTGTCTCACAAGTGGGAGGCCCTGGGTGCTTTTCAGTGCATTTCTGATGACTGCCAGACAAGGCAGCCTCTGCTGGTCAGGGGGCGATGTGGCCATTCCCCGGGACACAGCCTGCAGTCTGTTCCCATCCTGACTCTCCATTTGAAAGCAGGCTGCCTGAGGGCACGTGCGGCTCCAGGCCGGAAGATTGCCCCAAACCCCAAGCTGCTGACCCAACATCTCTGGGGACACTTAGGTCCCCCTCCCTGAGAGCTTTCACCTGCTCAGATGTCCCTGACCTTCACAGCAAAAAAGGAGGCTTCTCGTGACACAAACACGTGCGGTTCTCTCAGCTCCGGGAAATCCTGCGGGGTTTGCTGCTATTGCCTGTTTTCAGCTGTCCTGTTCTTCAGGAGGCCCCAGGGTACTGCCAGAGAAGCTAAGGCCAACCCAGCCAGGGGTTGAGAACACACAGGGTGTCCTGGAGTGCGGCAGAGGAGCTTCAAGAGGGGGGAGTGTAGCAGGAACCTGCGGGAACACAGGGTCGGGGCGGCCAGGACCAGACCAGACAGGGCAGAGTTGGACTGGCCAGGCTCCTAGCTCCCAAGAAGGCCTCTGAGTGGGTGGCTGGGTGCACCTAGAGACTGGCAGGATCCCGGCCACACAGCCTGACTTGTTTCCCTGAGCAGCTCTATGAGTACAAGATGCTGACCAACCCCAGACACCTGGGGCTCCCCCAAGGACAGACGGTGGACCCTGGAGGCCGCAGCCCTGCAGAGGGACGGAGGAGTGTAGCCCTCACCCCACCCCGACTGCCCAGCACCCTCCCTCATCTGTAGCAGGCCTCCTGCACATGCCTGTGGATTCTTTTTCAGACGGAGTCTTGCACTGCCGCCCAGGCTGGAGTGCAGCGGCTCAATCTCGGCTCACTTCAAACACCGCCTCCTGGGTTCAGTGATTCTCCTGCCTCAGCCTCCCGAGTAGCTAGGATTACAGGCATGTGCCACCATGCCCAGCTAACTTTTTGTATTTTTTAGTAGAGATGGAGTTTCACCAGGCTGGCCAGGCTTGTCTCAAACTCCTGACCTTGTGATTCGTCCACCTTGGCCTCCCAAAGTGCGTGGGCCACCACACCCGGCTGCCCTGTGGATTCTTCCGGGCAGCAGCTGTCACTGACGAGCTCCCAGGCACTTCACGCATACATCAGACAAGAGCTAAGCAACGTCAGCGTCTGGAGCATCCCACACCCAATAAAACAGTGGGCAGCCGACAGCGCCCCACCAGTCCTGTGCAAGACAAGGACAGCGTTCCACTCACACTTCCTGCTGGACTCAGGAAGGTCTGAGCTCACCCGCTTCACAGAGGGCACATGAGGAGCAAGGCCAGGTCCTCCTGCCCCACACCCACAAGGACTCAGCTCCACTCACAATGACCTCACCCTAAGCAGCACCAGAGGGAGGCGGAGCAGAGAACGGCCGAGACGCCAGACGATTCCACCCCTTTACTTTGCCTCTGTGGACACAACTCCCGTGCAGGCCGCGCTCCGTGGGGCGAAGCTGCAGCTACAGGACAGTTTTTAGACACGTGGCCTGACCATTTGCCATTCAAGGATTACAGCAAAAGATTCTATTTGTAATTTCTACCCTTCCCATTGCCTCCCCCCAAAAAAAACTGTACATGAGTTTACAAACATATTAACATATAAATAATGAGAACCGTCCCGGTGGAGCCTCCTCCTGTCCCTGCTGGGGATGAACACTGAGGGCGCTGTGCCCACACAGACTGCCTGTAACGTCGGGAGTCTCACGGCGGCCGTCCCGGGCCTGCAGCTGGCTTTTTCGGCACCTCCAGGTTCAACCACGAGTTTGTCTCTGCTGTGCCCAGGGCAGAGCCCGGGGGCTGCGACTGTGTGCGGCTGCCCCGCCCGTCATCGCTCCGGCTCGAGCTCATGCTGGAAGGGACGCTTCCTCTCCCGACAGTGTTTCTTGTGGGCCGGCCAGTCCTTCTGCTGACACTGGGAGCCACAGTACCGGGCCACCTGGCAGCGCCCGCAGATGTTGAACTCCCGGAGCTGAAATACAGAACACCTGCAGCGTCACCGTCGTGCCAGCGATGCAGTGCGGGGCAAGGTCCATCTCACAGACAATCTGACGGACCCAGCAGAATACCAAGGCTGGGGGCCTGGGCTCTGGTCAGGCTGGCACAATGGCAAAGGGAGACCACCTGGCGGAAAAGCCCACGAGCGGCTAAGAGGTCTCCGGGGATGGGCCCTGGGGTGGGAGGACAAGACCCCAAAGCAAGGCTGGGCTACAGGGGAGAGGACACCCACCTGCTTCTCGATCACCGTGCAGGGCGGGTAGTGGCACTCATAGTAGGTGCAGGAATTCTCCTCCTCCTCCACCACGTCCCCGTTGGCGTTGTAGTACCGGGTCACGTTGAGGACAGGAAACTGCTCTTCTATGGGGTCTGTAGGCAGCTGCTGAATTGCAAGCCAGTACAAGCTTTGCTCCCTTAAAGACAGACGCAGACACTTCAGTGCGCTCTGGCCAAACAGGCAGCACACGGCGGACCACGTGGCACCTCTGGAGTGCCACCCTGCCCGGGACGCCCATCCCTGCTGCATGCGCTTTCCACCACCAGAGGCAGTCATACTGTGTCTCGCCTTCCCACTAACCCAGAAGCACGGCCTCATCTGTCACCCTCTCCCCAGCACGCAGGAGGCAGGAGGCAGCGCCCAGCTCAGGTCCCTGCGCCTATCGAGGCAGCCCCTCTCCTTGCCCTTGGCCTGCAGAGGTACCCAACACTGCCCCGTTGGTCCACTTCCCTGTCTGTGCCAGGAGCTGCCCTACATCCGTCTGAAGACTCCTCCTGCTTGAGCAGGCCAGATGCTTACAACGGGAGAGTCCTACCGAGAACGGAGTCTCCAAGGCATGTGCTGTATGGAACAGACCCTGGAACAAGCACCAGCTGCTCAGAGCACATGTGGGCAGCCCCATCCTGCTGCATCACGGCGTAAATTTAGGAGCTGCCTAAACCACCCGCAACAACGCAGTTCTCTGAGGCCAGACCCTGAGGAGACGTGTTAAAAGGGGGAAGGGTCGGGACATGGGAAGATGCTGGTGAGGTCCCACCAGACAGAGGCAAGTTTCAGACAGTGGTGGCTTCTGAAGACAGAAGAGGAGGAAAACTCCTTTGCCAAGAGGCCCCTTTTGTGGGTGCCAAGCTGACACAATGCCAGGAAAACAGAACAATAGCCCAGGCCTGACAAAGACAGGGTGACCCCACCACAAAGAGCCAAACCACAGGAAGGCCACAAGCCGGGAACCAGGACACAGCACCCAGCCACCCAGGACGACAGGCCCACACTGGCTAGCTCTGACTTCTGCTCGTGACCTGGGGTGCTGACAGCATGCGGCCCAACACCTGCCGAGTTCTAAAGCCCCATGTTGGCAAACCAAAGATGCCCAAGCTTCATCAGTCCTGAGCCACCCCAGGCCCACCTCCCGCAGCACAGGGTTATGCAAGGTGGCAGCTCCAGCGCCACTGGTCCTGGCATGGCCACAGGAACATCAGCCTAATGCCCTCTTTCCAAACGGGTGTTCTTAACAGCAGTTAGCGCCTCTCCTGACTCCGAAGAGGGCTGTGAGGATTCAAGGTAACGTTCAGTCGCAGGCTGGCTGGACCGAGTCTTACTGAGAACCAGCTGAAATGAGCCCTACCACGGCAGACACGCCTGCCACTGCCACATGGAGTGGTGGGCAGTGGGGGAACGTGCGGAGTCGGGGAGGGCCCAGCCCAGCCTCAACGCTGAGCAGGTAGCAGTGCACACGACCCAACGGGAAATGCCGGGGATGCCACTCTGCCTGCCAGGCACCCCTCCCTCCCCATGGATGACCCAACTCTGATTTCACGTAGAAAAGTGATTCGAAGCAAGCTAACCACAGTTCGTCCCAGGGCTTCCCCACAACAGGGCACCTGCTTCGCTGTACAGGTGCAGGGACTGGGGGCACAGGGTGGAGGCAGCAGCGTCCCCAGCTCTCCACATTTCAGTCAGGACACCGAAATGTGCTGTTTTTGTTTCAGCTAAATTAAGTTCTGTTTCTTGCAACTCCGACCAACATAATCCCCAAAAGAATAAAAATCCCATTCAACAACCATAAGAAGGTTGGCTTCACTCACAAGCAGTATGAGAGAAGAATCAAAATTCTTAATATCACAGCAGGGACCGGGCGTGGTGGTGAGCGCCTGTAATTCCAGCTACTCAAGAGGCTGAGATGTGTCGGGCACAGTGGCTCACGCCTGTAATCCCAACACTTTGGGACGCTGAAGCGGGCAGATCACTTGAGATTAGGAGTTCAAGACCAGCCTGGTCAACGTAGTGAAACCCTGTCTCTACTAAAAATACAAAAATTAGCCAGGCATGGTGGAGGGCGCCTGTAATCCCAGCTACTAGGAAGGCCGAGGCAGGAGAATCGCTTGAACCCGGCAGGCGGAAGCTGCAGTGAGCCAAGGTCTTCCTACTGCACTCCGGCCTGGGCAACAGAGCGAGACTCCGTCTCAAAAAAAAAAAAAAAAAAAAAAAAAAAAAGAGGCGGAGGCAGGAGGATTCCCTGAAGCCAGGAGTTTGAGAGCAACCTGGGCAACATAGTGAGACCCATGTCTAAAACTAATTAATAAAATGAAATAAACACAACAGGGAAAAAGGCCACCAGCCCAAGAAGAACGACGGACACTTGCAGGCTCTGCCTTTATCCCGCGAGGCCAGTGCAGAGGGATGAGAAGGACTTGTGGGACTCCCTCCAGGGTGGCAGGAACAGCAACTTGAGGGTGGTATTTGCAGGCCTGGGGACTGTCCCCACATCACCAACCAGTCTGCCAGGTGTCCCACTGTCTCCACCTTGGCTGCACAGGGCTCTGGCATGACCCTGAGGTGATAACTGCAAAGACTCCCCCCACAGCCCCCAACCATCGCCCAGCCCCCAACCCTAAACCTTACCAGCGTTGCTGATAACCTGCCAGGTTCTGTCTGCTAGGGCAGTCAGCACTGCCTGCACCAGGAAAGGCTGCCCAGAAGCCCCAGGGGACCCGGGGAGCATGTCAGTGAGCATGCGTGGCTGGAGACCCCCATCCTCCGGTGGTCTCTCAGCTCTTCCCAAGGGCTCCACGAAGTTCACAGCCCGGCTGGTACTGGGACAGCAGGAACTGCCCTCCCACGTGGGAAGCCCACGCAAAGCACTGCTCTCAGGACCACACGCAGGTGGGAACCACGTATCCTCCACTTTAAACATTTGCTTAAGGAAAACTGTTTAGCAAAAGAACACGATAAAGAGACCGAGCTATCTGTGTGCGCAGAAGGAACCCTGAGGTGAGGAAAGAAGGCTGATGCCTTCCAGGGGTTTGGGAGCCCCACTCCCACCGGGTCCCATGCTGGCCCTGCCCTGGAGCTGGCAGCCCTCCTCCCCACTTCACCACACCAGCTAATGGGAGGCTCCCAGGCCAGTTAGCAGAAGACCCACGCAGAAACACACTATCAAGATCCTTCCCACTCCCATGAAGAACAGGAGCATTCCACGCTTTGGGGAAAATCAATGAAAGTCCCAAACACACAGAAGCATCAGGGCTCAAAGGAAGAACATGAGACCCTCTTCCTTTTTTTTTTGAGACGGAGTTTCGCTCTTGTTACCCAGGCTGGAGTGCAATGGCGCGATCTCGGCTCACCGCAACCTCCACCGCCTGGGTTCAGGCAGTTCTCCTGCCTCAGCCTCCTGAGTAGCTGGGATTACAGGCACGCACCACCGTGCCCAGCTAATTTTTTGTAGTTTTAGTAGAGACAGGGTTTCACCGTGTTGACCAGGATGGTCTTGATCTCTTGACCTCGTGATCCACCCGCCTCGGCCTCCCAAAGTGCTGGGATTACAGGCTTGAGCCACCACGCCCGGCCCATGAGACCCTCTTCTAAACGAGAGCTTTGAAGGCGGCCTTCCTCAAAAGGCCCCTCTGCCGGCCTCACCAGGCCCTGAGAAAACCCACCTCTGTTTGCTGGAGGTCTCCTCGGCCTTGGGCCGCCAGCCCCACGGCACCAACTGCAGGTTATCCAGGCGATTGTCCACAGTCACGGCGTTGAGGTGCACCACCTGGAAGCCCGGGGCCACGCCCCCCCGGTGCCGCTCCCTAGAAACAGACAGTGCCCTGCATTGCCGCCGCCCACCCTCACAGGTATTTCTGCTCAGGCATCAAAGTCCTTCCAGGAAGAAGTATCAGCCATATGATCTGATCGGGCCCTGCTCCTACAGATGAGGGTGCCTCAGGCAGAAACTGCCGAGAGGAAGCCACGCACCTGGTCTGTGGCCCAAACAGGACAGGGACACAGAGAGGACCCGGCCCCGGGCCTTAGGAGCAGAGTTAAGGCTGGAACCCAAAACCACTGAGCAGATGCCTCAAGACAGCTCCCCATCTGAGTGGCCCCTACCATGCACACTGGGGGGCTCAGCGAGGACCCAGCAAGGGGAGCAACCCCACTCTCCCTCCAGCAGCCACCGGTCCCGGGCAAGCGCCCAGCATAAAGTCCACTTTGTGTTTGGAAGTGCGATATACAAATCATCATTCCTCTGGGTTGGTGGCAAAGGACACAAAAATAACTGCAAGATTCAGGGAAGGCGAGGCAGGGCCTCAGCGGAGCAGGGGGCTCCAGGCGCCCCGTGCTATCAGAGCTCTCCCAGGAGCCCTGTGGCAGGGGGCAGAGGCGGCTTGGAAACACCCACCACAGCAGCTCATGAAGGAGTCTCCCAGA
Organism: Sapajus apella; assembly: GCF_009761245.1. Lineage (NCBI taxonomy): Eukaryota > Metazoa > Chordata > Mammalia > Primates > Cebidae > Sapajus > Sapajus apella. Next base: position 613,995 of record NW_022437066.1, on the reverse strand, counting down.
GCCCCTTCCTCGGTTCTTGTCAAAGGCATAGGCAAATATCTTAGCGCCATTTCCATCTGCATCCACTTCCATTCGGGCCTGAGAAGGAACAAGGAAAAGAGTTGTTAAAAAGCCTCCAATTCTCAGCAACACCTCAAATCCCTCTTAGAAAACCCACATGAAATAGGCAAGCCTGAGGGACAAATGCCAGCCCTGTCCCTGAGACCCTGGGGAGTGTGGCGCTTCCCACAGGCACATGGCCCCAGGCCCAGGGTGTCCCCCCACCACGCTTCTGTTCAATACATTTTCCTACCCTTAAAAAAAGCCCACAATGCAGTGAGATGGAGAAACCCCTGGACAAGTCACGACTGCGAATGTGTGGGGTACAGAGAAAAGCGTGGTGAGGGGGGCCGAGCTCAGTGGCAGGAACGGAAGCTGGGAAGAGGCAGGAAGACCCCGTGAGAGCAGAGAACGGGAGGCACCTAGGCAGCCTGGAGGGGCTGCTAGGGCGGGCCGAGCAGAGGTGGCCAGCTCTAAGGAGCAGGGTCGTCCAAGCTGACAGACATGGCCCACGTGACAGGCTCACAAATGTGAGAACATGCTATTTGCTTTCAAGAAGAGCTGGCAGGCTGGGTGAACGTGAGGAAAGGCCTTGTCACCAGGCTGCGAGGGCTCTGGCAGCAGCGGCAGGAGGGTCTGCAGGCCCAACGCTGGATGTGGCAGCCGAGGGCTCCGGGCTCACAGGCCAGCACGAGATGTCCACTTGTGGGGCTGCCTGCTCTTGCGGCACAGGGCAGAGAGCTCCTCATGACCCTCCTGAGCACTGACCACAAGCACCAGGGGAGGGAACAGCCATCCTCACTTACCTCAAAGGAGTAGCTCTCTACCAGCGGGATGTCCTGCTCGTCGATCAGCGTGTATTTGGTCTGGAAAGTAACCACATGTTTCAAACCATCACATTTGGGATCTGCGTGAAGTGCCGTAGTCTTATAACCCGTAACAGGCAGGAGCCTGCTGCATTTTCCTGTGAAGTAGGAAGTAACCACGGGCCTCCTCAGAGGAAGGCAGCTCAGCAAATGGGGGGCTCATTATGCCCTCTGGGGGCGTGCCGTCCGTGCAAAAACGCAGGCAGACCGGTGACCAGCCAGATGCCCGCGTTAGTCTGGGCCAGAGGAGCCGGTATCAGGCCTCATCCTCGCAGGCCTAACCCAACAGTGGCACCCAACATTTAACGCGCCGATACACCTAGGCAGAGACGACCTCACTGGGCTGAGGGAGGGGCCGGGACCGAGGCAGAAAAGCCAGGTTTTGATTAGAGTGTGTTTATTAAGCTGAGATGCTCACTGAATTACCCTTTTTAGCTTTTTATCCACCCGAAATGTTCCAAAGAAAAGCTGTAAGGGTGACAATGCCATCAGTGGCAGAGTTGGAAGGGGTCTCGGGTCTCCGGCCTGACTGGGGAGCCCACCCTCCCCCGGTGCGGAGGCCTCCTCCACAGTAGGCCCTGCCTGTGCTCTTGGAGCAGGGGCAGGAAACAGAAACAGCTCCAGGAACCGGGCAGTCTCTCTCCTGACAGTTTTTTTCTGGGATCTGAACCTGTTTGACCTGACGCCGCCTGCCACTGCCTCCGCTCCTGTCTCCCACCAGAAAAGCTGCAGCCGCTGGCGATGGGAACAGGGCTCCCATCCAGGCAAGAGCCTGGCTGGTGCAGCTGCACAGGTGGCTCCTCGAAACCGCCAAGCCTCAGTGCCCACAGGTGGCATGGAAGCCCCAGCCCCAATCGTGAAACGTGAGGGCCGGGTAAGGAGAAGCGGGGGAAGGCCCTGACTCTGCAGCATCAGGACCCAGGCTCCCGCCTCTCCGCTCTAAGCCTGAGGCTCAGCCTAACCTGGCCAAGCCCTGGCGGCGGCAACACGAGCCCGAAGCCCCGCTGCGAACTGGAGGCACGCAGAGCCCACAGCAGACCCGCCTCGGCGAGGGGTGTGGAGGTGGCGCCGCCTGGAAAGGGCGCTGTGTTTAAACCGCGCGGCCGCACCAGCAGCCCGGACACCGCACTAGGCCCCGGCTCGCCGGCACCACGCGGAGGGCTCCGGCCCGGCATCCCCGCACCCGGCTCGGGACAGGGCCGCGGCTTCCACCTGCGCCAGGGCAGGGCCGAGGGCGGGCAGGGCCGAGGGCGGCCAGGTGCGCCCCGAGCCGAGGTGCGCGCCCGCCGGCCCGCGGGAGGAAGCTGCACCCGCGCGGGGCCGGCAGTCGGGCCCGCGCAGCGCCCCCAGCCCCGCCAGGGCTCACCCCGGGCTCCGCGCCCCCGCCCCGGCCGCCGCCCGCACAACCGCCCCCGGCCCCGGCCCCGGCCCCCGGCCCCCGGCCCCGCGCGGAGGCCAGGACGGGCGAGACGGGCCGGCCGCGCACTCCGCGCCGCTCACCTTCCCGGCCACCCGGCCGAGCCGCACGATGCCCAATTTGAAGTCGGTCATGGCCGGGCCTGCGCTCTTGGCCGGCAGCGCCGCTCCCTCGGGAGGCGCCGGGCGGGGGCCGGGCGAGGCCGCGGCGCGCCGGGGCAGGACGGGACCGCGGCCGGGGTCGGGGTCGCAGCCAGGCGGGCCCCGGGCGGGACGAGGCTGGGCCGGGCTCGGGCCGCCGCCGCCGCCGCCGCCTCGCGCCCGCCGGACCTGCC
>NW_022437066.1:603364-611239 GCF_009761245.1 Sapajus apella | reverse complement strand
AACAACCAATAGGAGGAGGGCGAGGGCGCCGGCGCGCTGGGGAGCGAGGCGAGCGCGGGGGAGGGGCGAGGCCGGGGGCGGTGCCTGCGCGCGCCGACGTCAGTTTCGCGGGAAGCTTTGTGCGCGCGGCGCCGCGCCCGGAGAGGCCGTGCGCGCCGCGGCCGGGGACTCGCGCCGGGCCCGTGGAGCTCCGCGAGCGGCCGCCCCGCGTCTCCGCGGCCCCGAGCGCTGTTTCCCGCCACCGTCCTGGCCGCGGCTGCGGAAGGAGGAGGCGGACGGAGCGCGTTCGGGGCCCGCTGGGCGGGAGGGAGCGGCCCGGCGGGCCCGGAGGAGGCGGCTGCCTCGGGACGCGGGGCGCCTGGAGAGGCCCGGAGGGCGGCCGCCGCCGGAGCAGCCTGGTGCTCCGTCAGGAAACGGAGCTCCGGAGGCCGTGGGGGTCCGCGGGAAAGCCGAGACCAGCTCGGGGAGGCCGGGGGCCGCGTGGCCTCCCCGGCAGCCCGGAGCGAACGGGCCGGGGCGGCGTCCAGTCGCCGCCGGGGTCCTCGCGCTGCTGCAGGGGCGACTCCGGCCCCTGCGGAGCTGCACCGGCCTCTCTCTGGCTTGCTGGCTTCTGTTTTCCGAACCCCCACTTTTTTTTTCCTGGAAGCAGACTCTGTCACTGGCTGGAGGGCAGGGGCACAATCTCCGCTCACTGCAGCCTCCGCCTCCCGAGTTCAGGCGCTTCTCCTGCCTCAGCCTCTCAAGTAGCTGGGATTACAGGCATGCACCACCACGCCCGGCTAATTTTTGTATTTTAGTAGAGACGGGGTTTTGCAGTGTTGGTCAGGCTGGTCTCGAACTCCCAACTTCAGGTGATCCGCCGGCCTCGGCCTCCCAACGTGCTGGGATTACAGGCGTGAGCCACCATGCCCAGCCTGCAAAAGGTTTTCATGAATCAGCCCAGACGTTCCACCTCTAGGTCCCCTGGTACTTGCCAGTGCCCCTAGACACCCTACAGGAGAGAAGGGGCTGCCTGAGACACACATCGGGCTTCACCCTGGGCCTTGCTCAAAACGTGCCTGTCCTACTTTATAGAGTTGTCAGGCTGTGATGAGGCTATGAGCAGCTGCTTTGTGAAGACGTGGGGCCATACAGACTGGAGCTTGATGAGTGCTCCCCAGGGCAGCTGAACAGCACTGGTGTCCCCAGGCCCAGTAGCTCACACCTATAACCTCAGCACTTTGGGAGGCCGAGGCGGGCGGATCACCTGAAGTCGGGAGTTTGAGACCAACTTGACCAACATGGAAAAACCGCATCTCTTCTAAAAATACAAAAATTAGCTGGGCGTGGTGGCATGCGCCTGTAGTCTCAGCTACTCGGGAGTCTGAAGCAGGAGAATCACTTGAACCCGGGAGGCGGAGGTTGCTGTGAGCCAAGATCGAGCCACTTGCACTCCAGCCTGGGAGGCAGAGAGAGATTCTGTCTCAAAAAAAATGAATAAATAAAAAATTAGCTGGCGTGGTGGCACATGCCTGTAATCCCAGCTACTCCGGGGGCTAAGGCAGGAGAATCGCTTGAACCCGGGAGATGGAGTTTGCAGTAAACGAGAAAGTCCAAATTGTTAGCTTGAAAAAAGACACCAGCAAGAGACTGAGGGTGTGAGGCAGGAAGGGGCTGCTGCCAGTCCAGTGACTGTGGCAGGGGGTCGTGTGGGAACCATCCTCAGAGTCCCTCCCCGAGGGCCAGAGGAGCCAAGGCGTTCATCCCCTCACCTTGCTGCAGGGGAACCCCTCACCTTGCAGTCATTGGTCGGAGGCTGCCGTGGGCAAGGTGACTTCTTGGCTTCGAAGCTGAGAAAGACCTGCAGGTCTTGACACAGCGCAGTGCTGTGGGCAGTGCGCAGCTGGCTTGGGAACGCGTACCTGGTCCCCGCAAGCAGGCCGCTTTATCGACATATTCTACCGAAGTATGAACGTGGCACCCTGCCTCTGTGTCCTTCGAGGGTGGAATTACGTAACGCTGGGACAGCGCTTCCTGTCACTGCGGTATCCGTCTCCTGTGGCCATGCACCTTCAAAAGAAGCCCTTGACCCCACGTCCCTTTCCAGCCACTGCCTCATTTTCCTGCTTCCTATCCCAGCAAAAGTTTTGACAGGTTGTCTAAACTTGCCGTCCCCTCTTATCTCCTAGTTCGTTTGTTTTCTATCGCTTCATACAAACTACCACAAATGCGGTGGTACAAAAGAGCGCACACTTACTGTCTCACAGTTCTGGCATTAGAAGTGCAGGTGGATTTGACTGGCTTCTCTGCTGCAGGTCTCGGGCTGAAATCAGGATGTCGGCTGCCTGGGCTCTGAGCAGGGGCCGAGGGAGACCCGCCCACAGGCTCCTTCAGGTTGTTGACAATTACTTCCCCGTGGTTGTGTGAGGTCTCCCCTTGTTGGCTGCTGGCTCGGGGTTGTTCTCAGCCTCCAGAGGTTGCTCGCATCTTCAAAACCAGCAAGACTTTCTTTTTTGTTTTTTTAGAGGGAGTCTGACTCTGTCCCCCAGGCTGGAGTGCTGTGGCATGATCTTGGCTCACTCCCACTTCCGCCTCCCAAGTTCAAGTGATTCTCCTGCTTCAGCTTCCCAAGTAGCTGGAAGTACAGGTGCACATCACCACGCCCAGCTAATTTTTCTATTTTTAGTAGACATGGTTTCACCATGTTGGCCAGGCTGGTCTTGAACTCCAGATCTCAGGAGATCTGCCCGTGTCAGCCTGCCAAAATGCTGGGATTACAGGTGTGAGCCACTGCGTGCGGCCAGAGCTAGCGTTTCTAGGACTTCACGTCTTTGATCCTGTGTGTCCCATTTCTCCCGCCTTCAGCTGGAGAAAACTTTATGCCTTTAAAGATTCCTGTGATTAGACTGGGTCCACCCAGGTGAACAGGATAATCTCCCTATTTTAAGGTCACTAATTGGCAACCGACTTACACCTGCAAAGCCCTTTTTGCTGTGTAACATAATATCACAGGTTGCAGGCATGAGGGCGTGACATCTTTGTGCGGCTTTCTGCCTACCGCCCAAGTCTCCTGCAGCCCACCCCAGCTGGGCTTTCACCCCTCCCGCCACTGAAACTGTCCCACACCAATGAACACAATAAAAGGTCATTCTCAAGTGAGGGGGGCAGAAAACACATGTGATGAGGAACCGTGCACCGTGTGGAGCAGTGAGAAACGCAGTGGCAGGAAGGAGTCGGTCCAAGGTCCTGGTGCAGGTGGGCAGAGCCTCCTCACTGAGAAAACAGCACTGGAACACACAGTGGAAGGAGATGGAGTGAACCATGTGGGCATACAGGGGAGAACATTCCTGGCAGAAGGAACAACGCGAGCTGGGACATGTCTGGCATGTTTGAAAATGAAGAGGTGGGGCTGGGCACGGGCTCACGCCTGTAATCCTGGCACTTTGGGAGGCTGGGGAGGGTGGATCACTTGAGTCCAGGAGTTCAAGACCAGCCTGGCCAACATGACGCAACTCTGTCTCTACTAAAAATACAAAAATTAGGCCAGGCATGGTGGCATGCGCCTGTCATCCCAGCTACTCGGGAGGCCGAGGCACAAGAATCACTTTAACCCAGGAGGCAGAGGTTGCAGTGAGCTGAGATCGCCCCACTGCACTCCAGCCCTGGCGACAGAGCGAGACTCCACCAAGAAAGAAAAGGGAGGGGTGGTTGACGCACTGGCCACTGAGAAGCAGCAGCACACGGGTGGCTGGAGGGCCTGCAGGTACGGGATGAGTGTTCAGACCCGAAATCTGAGGTGCTACAAAATCTGAAACTTGTAAGCACTGACATGACACTCAAAGGAAGTGCTCATTGGAGCATTCTGGATTTGGGATCTGGAATGCTCAACTGGACGAGTGTAATGCAAATAGTCCAAAATCCAAAATCGGAAACACTTCTGCTCCCAAGCATTTTGGATAAGGGATACTCGACCTGTGCTGGCAAGTGGCACTGGTGTGTGGGCGTGTGGGGGGGCCTGGTTAGGCTGCAGTCACAACCCCAAGTGCTCAGTGGCTTCGCCAAGTAAAAGCGTGTTACTCATGCTACACGTTAAGGTTACGAGGCAGTTGAATGCACGACCAGAATATGAGGTAGAGTTCGTGCGAGGTCTCCAGCCTGGGAATATAAGTTTGGCATCATTAGTACATTTATTACGTTTAAAGCTCTCTTGGGGCCGGGTGCAGTGGCTGATACCTGTAATCCCTGCACTTTGGGAGGCTTAGGTGGGCGGATTGCTTGAGCCCAGGAGTTTGAGACCAGCCTGAGCAACATGGCAAGACCCTGTCTCTACAAAAAAACACAAAAATTAGCTGGGCATGGCGGTGCATGCCTGTAGTTACAGCTACTTAGGAGGCTGGGGTGGGAAGGTCGCCTGAGCCCAGGGAAGTGGAGGCTTCAGTCGATCCTCCCACCCCAGTGAGCTGAGCTGGTGCCACTGCACTCCAGCCCAGGTGACAGAGCAAGACCCTGAATTTTGGAAGGACACAAGCATTCAAACCATAGCAAACCTGAGAAGACTGGATGAGATCACCACAGGGGAAAACGTGGATGTGGAGACTGCAGCACCATTCACGACAGCAAAGACGTGGAATCAACTCAAATGCCTGCCGGGCGCGAGGGCTCACGCCTGTCATCCCAACACTTTGGGAGGCCGAGATGGGCAGATCACTTGAGTTCAGGGGTTCGAGACCAGCCTGGCCAACATGGTAAAACCTGTCTCTACTAAAAATACAAAAATTAGCTGGGCAAGGTGGCGCATGCCTATAATCCCAGTTACTCGGGAGGCAGTGGCAAGAGAATCGCTTAAGCTCAGGAGGTGGAGAGTGTAGTGAGCCGAGATTTCGACATTGCACTCCAGCTTGGGCGACAGAGTGAGACTCTATCTCAAAAAAAAAAAAAAAAGGCCAGATGTGGTGGCTCATGCCTGCAATCCCAGCACTTGGGAGGCCAAGGCGGGCAGATCACCTGAGGTCAGAAGTTTGAGACCAGCCTGACCGGTATGATGAAACTCCATCTCTACTAAAAATACAAAAATTAGCCGGGTGTGATGGCAGGCGCCTGTGATCCCAGCTGCTCGGGAGGCTGAGGCAGGAGAATCCCTTGAACCCAGGAGGTGGAAGTTGCAGTGAGCGGAGATCACACCACTGTGCTCCAGGCTGGGCAACACAGCAACACACCATATTCAAAAAAGAAAGTTTAAATTAAATAAAATTTACATCAGTGTAGTGTGTGAAGTAGACAAAACAAGAAAAAGATAAAATTCGCTGTTTAAGTAAAACAATGAGTCATGTTCTTGAAGTATGTTTTAATCTTTAAATATCAGAAAAGCAACCAGGTGTAGTGGCTCATGCCTGTAACCTCAGCACTTTGGGAGGCCAAGGCAGGCAGATCACGAGGTCAGCAGATCAAGACCAGCCTGACCAACATAATGAAACCCCACCTCTACTTCAAAAAAAAAAAAATTGGCCGGGCGTGGTGGCTCAAGCCTGTAATCCCAGCACTTTGGGAGGCCGAGGCGCGTGGATCACGAGGTCAAGAGATCGAGACCATCCTGGTCAACATGGTGAAACCCCGTTTCCACTAAAAATACAAAAAATTAGCTGGGCATGGTGGCGCGTGCCTGTAATCCCAGCTACTCAGGAGGCTGAGGCAGGAGAATTGCCTGAACCCAGGAGGCGGAGGTTGCGGTGAGCCGAGATCGCGCCACTGCACTCCAGCCTGGGTAACATGAGTGAAACTCTGTCTCAAAAAAAAAAAAAAAAAAAAAAAAAAATTTAGCTGGGTGTGGTGGCAGGCGCCTGTAACCTGAGCAACTCTGGAGGCTGAGCCAGCAAAATCACTTGAACCAGGGAGGCGGAGGTTGCCGTGAGCCAACATCGCACCTCAGTACTGCAGCCTGGGTGATAGAGCGAGACTCTGTCTCAAAAAAAAAAAAAAAAAAAAAAAAATTACGGCCCCGCGAGGTGGCTCACACTTGTAATCCCAGCACTTTGGGAGGCTGAGGCAGGCAGATCACGAGGTCAGGAGATCAAGACCAGCCTGGCCAACATAATGAAACCCCACCTCTACTTAAAAAAAAAAAAAATTTAGCTGGGTGTGGTGGCACACGCCTGTGGTCCCAGCTACTCGGGAGCCTGAGGCAGGAGAATCGCTTGAACTGGGGAGACAGAGTTGCAGCGACAATACCACGCCACTGCACTCCAGCCTGGGCAACAGAGAGGCCCTCCGTCTCAAAAAACAAGCGATAAATTAAATAAGTAAATAAATAAATATCAGAAAAGTATGGGAAGTTCACTTTTAGTCTTTCGGGGGTTTTGTTTTTGCTTTTTTGAGATGGAGTTTTACTCTTGTACCCAGGCTGGAGGGCAGTGGTGTGATCTCGGCTCACTGCAGCTTCCGCCTCCCACGTTCAAGCCATTTTCCTGCATCAGCCTCTCCAGCAGCTGGAATTACAGGCACCTGCCACCATGCCCAGCCAAGTTTTAGTTTTTAGAAGTTCTATAGTATTTATTGAAGTTTATGTATTGCTATTATAACAGCAAAAATGCACTCTGCATTTATTTTCTTTTCCTTTTTTGTTTTTGAGACGGAGCCTTGCTCTGTCACCCAGGCTAGAGTGCTCTGGTGTGATCTCCGCTCACTGCAGCCTCCGCCTCCTGGGTTCAAGCGACTTTCCTGCCTCGGCCTCCTGAGTCGCTGGGATTACAGGCGCCGGCCATCACACCCGGCTAATTTTTGTATTTTCAGTAGAGATGGAGTTTCACCTTGTTGGTCAGGCTGGTCTCAAACTCCTGACCTCGTGATCTGCCTGCCTCAGCCTCCCAAAGTGCTGGGATTACAGGTGTGAGCTACCGCGCCTGGCCCACACTACATAAAATAAAATGCTAAATTGAATGGCATTTAAAAAGAGACAGACGGGATACTTAATACTACCATATTTAGGGGGAAGGAGATTGGAAAGAGGAGGACTCGGTAGAGAACTAAGATGAAGTAGTGAAGCAGGAGGAAGGCAGACCCGGCTGCTGCTGGGTCTGCCAAACTGAGGATTAGGGTTGGGGGCACCCGCTGCCTTGACAGGTACACTGCTGAGGGGGTGGAGGGGTGAGGGAAGACATCCAAGGGCGACAGAAGGAATGAGAGAGAGGAGCTGCTGGCCGAGAGGGACGGCTCTTCCACGGCATTTTGCTGAAAAGGAGCAGTGAAGGGAGCTGAGGCAGGAAGAGGAGGGAGGACAGGAGCGTGTTCCTGGTGCAGGGGTCGTGGTACTGATGTTCACCGTGGGGACCACGGCAGAAAGGGACGAGGTGACAGCTGCAGAGGAGAGGGGGTGATGAGCTGTGTCGGACAGGGCGATGCACCTCGATGGCTGATATGAAGGCTCTGGAAAGGCTGGTAGGTGTTTTGGTGGGAGTTTTGGGAAGTTCTTTATTTTCTGAGGGGAAAGGGCCCCCCTCTGTCTCCCAGGTGGTGGTGCAGACACGGCTCATTGCAGCCCGAACCTCCTGGGCTCAAGCGATTCTCCTGCCTTGGGCTCCCAAAGCACTGGGATTACCGGCGTGAGACACCATGTCCCAGCCAACAGAGTTTGTGCTTTAGATACTTTCACTTTACCGTAAGTGACTGAAAGAAGCCAGTTGGCCCTTTGAACTCTGTCAGGAAGCACTTTCCATCCTCCACGTTCCGCAGACAATGGTAAATAGTCCACACTTTCTCCAGCTTACAATAGCAGCTTTCTCACGATCCCTCCAGCCTCCTCCTGCTGCCTGGTTCCAAAGTCAATGCCATATTTAAAAAACTTTTGGCCGGGCGCGGTGGCTCAAGCCTGTAATCCCAGCACTTTGGGAGGCCGAGGCGGGT
>NW_022437066.1:541627-563364 GCF_009761245.1 Sapajus apella | reverse complement strand
GGGTTCAAGTGATTCTCCTGCCTCAGCCTCCAGAGTAGCTGGAATTGTAGGTGCTTATCACCACACTTGGCTAATTTTTGTATTTTTAGTAGGGATGGGGTTTCACCATGTTGGCCAGGGTGATCTTGAACTCCTGACCTCAGGTGATCCGCCTGCCTCAGCCTCTCAAAGTGCTGGGATTACAGGCATGAGCCACTGTGCCTGGCAGCAAATGTATTTATTGTACCAGTGCACTTAGTGAGTTTGGCTAGTATGAAATTCCAGGTTGGAAGTAATTTTGAAGTCGTGGCCCCAGTATCTTTTAGTTTTCATTGTTGTACTTGAAAAGTCCAGTTTGGTCCTTTTTTTTTTTTTCTTGAGACAGGGTCTTATTCTGTCGCCCAGGCTGGAGTACAGTGGCGCAATCATAGTTTTCGGCATCCTCGACCTCTCAGGCTTGAGTGATTCTCCTGCCTCAGCCCCCCGGATAGTAGCTGGGACTGCAGGCGTGTGCTGCCATACCTGGTTGATCTTTTTCTTTTCTTCTCTTTTCCTTTCAAGATGGAATCTTGCCCTGTTGCCCAGGCTGGAGTGCAGTGGTGTGATCTTGGCTCCCTGCAACCTCTGCCTCACAGGTTCAAGTGATTCTCCTGCATCAGCCTCCTGAGTGGCTGGGATTACAAGCATCTGCCACCACGCCTGGCTAATTTTTTTGTATTTTTAGTAGAGACGGGGGTTTCACCATGTTGGCCAGGCTGGTCTTGAACTCCTGACCTCAGGTGATCTACCTGACTCAGCCTCCCAAAGTGCTGGGGTTAGAAGCATGAGCCCCCACACCTGGCCTCTTTTTCTTTTTTTTTTGGAGATGGAGTCCTACTCTATTGCCCAGGCTGGAATGCAGTGGCGTGATCTCGGTTCACTGCAACCTCCCCCTTCTGGGTTAATGCAGTTCTCCTGCCTCAGCCTTCCAGTAGCCAGGATTACAGGCATGTGCCATCACGCCCAGCTAATTTTTGTATTTTTAGTAGAGATGGGGTTTCTCCATGTTGGTCAGACTGGTCTCAAACTCCCAACATCAGGTGATCTGCCTGTCTCAGCCTCCCAAAGTGCTGGGATTACAGATGTGAGCCACTGCGCCTGGTCTGCCTGGCTAATTTTTTTCTATTTTTAGTAGAGATGGGGTTTTGCCATATTGGCCAGGCTGGTCTCAAACTCCTGACCTTGTAATCCACCTGCTTTGGACTGTCAAAAAGTGCTGGGACTACAGGTGTGAACCACTGCACCTGGCCTCTTTTTTTTTTTTGAGACACAGTTTCACTCTGCCGCCCAGGCTGAGTTCAGGGGTGTCATCTTGGCTCACTGCAGCCTCCCTGGTTCAAGTGATTCTCATGTTTCAGTCTCCTGAGTAGCTGTGATTACAGGTGGGCGCCACTGTGCCCAGCTAATTTTTTTTTTTTTTTAGATGAGTGTTGCATCACTTTGTTGCCCAGGCTGGAGTACAGTTGCACCATTTCGTGCCACTCATCCACCTCCCTGGTTTAAGTGATTCTCCTGTCTCAGCTGCCTGAGTAGCTGGGACTATAAGTCTGCATCACCATGCATGGCTAATTTTTGTATTTTTTTAGTAGGGATGGGGCTTTGCCATATTGGCCAGGCAGGTCTCGAACTCCTGAGTTCAAGTAAGTGATTTACCCTCCTTGGCCTCTCAAAGTACTCGGATTACAAGTTTGAGCCACCATGCCTGGCCTCTAGCTAATTTTTGTATTTTTAGTATAGACAGGGTTTCACCATGTTAGCCAAGCTGGTCTTGAACTTCTGACCTCAAATGATCCGCCTGCCTCGGCCTCTCAAAGTATTGAGATTACAGGCATGAGCCACTGTGCCTGGCTGTGATTTTTCTGTTTTTGTAGAGACAGTGTCTTGCCATGTTGCCCGGGCTGGCCTTGAACTCATCCTCCTAAAGTTCTGGCATTAAAGGCATGATCAGCCAAGGCTGGCCTAGTTTTATTCTTTGTTGCTGTTGTTGTTGAGACAGTTTCGCTCTTTCACCCAAGTTGGAATGCAGTGGTGCGATACGGCTCACTGCAGCCTTTGCTTCCTGGGTTAAAGTGATTCTCCTGCTCAGCCTCCCGAGTTGCTGGGAGTACAGGCGCCTGCCACCATGCCTGGATAATTTTTGTATTTTTAGTAGAGACCGGGTTTCACGATATTGGCCAGGCTGGTTTCGAACTCCTCACCTCAGGTGATCCACCTTCCTCAGCCTTGAAAAGTGCTAGGATTACAGGTGTGAGCCGCCACACCCAGCAAGGCCCAGTTTCATTCTTAACCCTTTGTAAGCGTTATTCCCCTGCTAAACCTTTGGGATCATTGCATCTGTGATTTTCCTAATATGATATGTCTAGTGCTAGCCTTTTTTCACATATCATGCAGGTGCCTAAGTAGTTGTGAAATCTGAAGATTGACACCCTTTCATTATAGGAATTTTTTTTTTTTTTTGAGGTGAAGTCTCGTTCTGTAGCCCAGGCTGGAGTGCAGTGGCGTGATCTCAGCTCACTGCAACCTCCGCCTCCTGGGTCCCGGTTCAAGCAGTTCTACCTCAGCCTCCCAAGTAGCTGGGGTTACAGGCACGAGCCACCATGCCTAGCTAATTTTTGTATTTTTTAATAGAGATGGGGTTTCACTATGTTGGCCCGTCTGGTCTTGAACTCCTGACCTCGTGATTCACCCGCCTCGGCCTCCCCAAGTGTTGGGATTACTTGTGTGAGCCACCGCGCCCGGCTGACAATTTATTCTTTACTGTCTTCTCTGTGTTGTCCTTTTCTGTTTCTTTTATTTGAAGGTTAAACTTCCTGTATTTAGTCTTCTAATCTTAAATATATTTTCAGCTGGGCGCGGTGGCTCACGCCAGTAATCCCAGCACTTTGGGAGGCCGAGGTGGGTGGATCATGAGGTCAGGAGATCAAGACCATCCTGGCCAACATGGTGAAACCCCATCTCTATTTCTTTTTACATACTTTTTTTAAAAAAGAAAAAAATATATATTTTCTTGTCATGTCTTGGTCTTGTTCTGTTTTGGGGGAGCATTTTTGACTATTTTCCAATTTTTTAGACTGAAGTTTTAACTTCTGTTGTTGTATTTTTATATTCTTTATTGTTTTCTATTCTTTTTTAGTATCTCCTGTTCTTGTTTTATGTATATAATATTTTTGCTTATCTCTTTTAATTAAATGATTAAAATTTTAAAATTACAGTTAAAATTATTAAAAAACTAAAAAAGTATTCTAGCTTGTGCAACACAGCAAGTCCCTAAAAGCTGGAATTTCAGGCATGAACACTATGACCAGCTGGTGTGTGCCTGAAGTCCCAGCTACTCAGGAGGCTAAGGCAGGAGCAGTGCTTGAGTCTAGGAGGTGAGGCTGCAGTGAGCCATGATCATGCCACTGCACTCCAGCCTGGGTGACAGAGTAAGAGAGATTCTGTCTCTTAAAAAAAAAAAAAAAAAGATTGTTTCCTTTATTTTTTGTGTTTACCTTGCATTCATTCTTCTTTGCTGCCTCATTTCTTAGTCTTTCTCCCTTGATGTAGCTTTTCCTTCAGTGTCTGATTGTCCTCAGCCATTTTGCCACATGGAGAATGAGGCACTCACCATGGAAAGCTGAGTGTTGGGGGTTTGTGTACTTGTTGCTTTTCACTGTAGGGTGATGGTTGGCTGCTAGTTGTTTTTTTTTGACATGGACTTTCGCTCTTGTTGCCCAGGGTGGAGTGCAGTGGGGTGATCTCGGCTCACTGTAACCTCCACACCCTGGGTTCGAGCAATTGTGCCTCAGCTGCCCCTAGTAACTGGGATTACAGGCGTGTGCCACCATGCCCAGTTAATTTTGTTTTTGTGTTTTGAGATGGAGACTCGCTTTGTTGCCTAGACTGGAGTGCAGTGGCACGATCTTGGCTCACTGCAACCTCCGTCTCCCAGGCTCAAGCAATTCTCCTGCCTCAGCCCCCTGAGTAGCTGGGACCACAGGTGCAATAGTAGAGATGGAGTTTTGCCATATTGGCCAGGCTGGTCTTGAACTTCCGACCTCAGGTGATTCACCCGCAATGCTGGGGCTATAGGTGTGAGCCATCCTGGCCATTTTTGGTGGACCTTTTTCTGGGGCTAAACGTCTGGTGCCCTGTGGCTGCAGAAGAGCAGAACTTGCCTGAGGAGGAGACCTGAGAGGCCAACTGTTCTCAGGCGGAGTTTTGCCCACACTCCTTTGTAGCTGCAGTCCTCATTCCCATTGTTCTCACCCTTTTATGTGTTCTGGGGTCAGCCTGTGGCTGCTCAGCTGCAACTCCTGTATTTAAGTTTCTTCTTCCTCTGCTGTTTGGGGTGGGTTAGTGCTCCTCTACCCGCCATCCATCTTCCTATTCGTGTTCTATTTAGGGATTCACATATCTTGGAGTTTGTGTGTCTCTTTCCTGTTTTTCGTGTCTTTGATTTTTGCTAAGAGAAGGGGGAGGATCAGAAGCATTTTCTTTTTCTTTTTTTCTTTCAAACAGAGTTTCACTGTTAGCCAGGCTGGCCTCAAACTCCTGACCTCAGGTGATCTGCTCTCCTCAGCCTCCTAGTGTTGGGATTACAGGCGTGAGCCACAGCATCTGACTGAGAATAGTTAGTAGAGCTCAGTTAATTTGACCCATGGCAGGTATGGTACAGAAAGCATCAGTTCCAGGACTGAGAACTGTTATTGTTTTGCTTTTATTTAACTTTTAGTATTGTCATATATTAAAAAAAGTCTTCTTGCTTTTATTTAACTTTTAGTATTGTCATATATTAAAAAAAGTCTTCTTGCTTTTATTTAACTTTTAGTATTTTCATATATTAAAAAAACGTCCACCAAACATGGCCAGGATGGCTCACACCTATAATCCCAGCATTTTGGGAGTCAAGGCGGGTGAATCACCTGGGGTCAGAAGTTCAAGACCAGCCTGGCCAATATGGCGAAACTCCCCATCTCTACTATTGTACCCGTAATCCCTTTTGGATTTCGAAAAACAAACCCTAAAGTGGCCCCTCTGCCTCTTCGAAAGGGGCATTTCCTTTGACATGTAGTCTTCCTAGATGAGAGGCCACTTTCCCAGGAGCATCGCTGTCAGCTGCTATTTTATTCTGGAAAAGGTTTTGGATTTCCTTCTGTATTCCACTTGTAATGGGCTGGTAAGTTCGGATCACAGTATATTTAATATACTGTTTTCGAGGGGCTAGTTCACATTTATTGAGCACTTTCTGTTTATGCAGTGCTGTCCGCGTATTTGTAAGAGGACATACAAAGTTTTGAGATTGGTCCCTGATTTTACAAAATTTAATGATATAACAGAGCAGATATTACTGAGTACGAAATGAGATGGAGTCAGTTAAAAGTAAACAAGAAGAGGGCCGGGCACAGCGGCTCACGCCTGTAATCCCAGCACTTTGGGAGGCGGAGGCAGGCAGATTATGAGGTCAGGAAATCAAGACCATCCTGGCTAATATGGTGAAACCCTGTCTCTACTAAAAATACAAAAAATTACCTGGGTGTGGTGGCGTGCGCCTGTAGTCCCAGCTACTTAGGAGGCTGAGACAGTAGAATCGCTTGAACCTGGGAGGCACAGGTTGCAGTGAGCCAAGATTGTGCCACTGCCCTCCAGCCTGGGTGACAGAGCAAGACTTCATCTCAAAAAGGAAAAAAAATAATAATAAGAGGCTGCTGTGTGGCTGTGATTGTCGCGGCTACATTTGTGGGGAAAGTTCCTTGGGAAGATGAGTTAGTCCAGGCCCTCTTTTCCCTTTAACAGCTTTTGTCCAACACGTAGTCTAGTTCTTAAAGGATGTGAGACATGAATTGGCATGAGAAGGTATACAAAGTGTACATTAAAAAAAATTAGGCATTTTAGCAAATTTAGAAAACCTAGAAACCTCAGAACACCAAATATTTGTCATCTTTTTTTTCCTGATCCTCGTGAGTGTATTGTTTGTATTTAAAATTGGTGGTAATCAGTGATTACGTGCCATTGTACTTCCTCTGTCATGTATTGTGTGACATGCATTCATGTCTTTGGTGTTTCTGGTGGCCGCATGGTGTTTGACATATAAAAGTCCCAGTTTCCTCTACTGTGATTTGGGTGAGGTCTGTATCCTTTGGTACACAGTGGAAGTACAAGGTCAGAGGGGAGGGTGGCATGAGATGAAGCTGGAGAGGCAGGGCAAGGTTATCCGGGGCCTTGTCACCATGGTTACAAGTTGAGATGTTTCATAACCACTGTAGACAGTCCTTGAAGATTTTAGACGTGGAATGATATTTTAAAAAGATGACCCTGGCTGCTGTGTGGATAGTGGATCAAGGGAGACTTGTGGAAATAGGGGGCCGTGAGCAGGCTTGGCTTCAGTGGCATGAGTTAGTCATGATATAGGTGTTTAAATTTAATTTTTTGAGCATATAGGACACTTACATGGTTCAAAACTGAAAAAAAGTATGGGCAATGCAGTGGCTTATGCCTGTAATCCAACCGCTTTGGGAGGCCGAGGCAGGACAACAGAATGAGACCCTGTCTCTACAAAAAATAATGGAAAATTAGTTGGGCATTGTGGTGTGTGCCTGTAGACCTAGCTACTCAGAAGGCTGAGGTGAGGGGTCAAGGCTGCAGGACAACAGAGCAAGACCCTGAGACCCTGTCTCAAAAAAAAAAAAAAATTATAATAGAGGCTAGAAGTTTTTTTTTTTTTTTTTTTGAGATGAAGTTTCACTTTTGTTGCCCAGGCTGGAGTGTAATGGTGCGATCTTGGTTCACTGTAACCTCTGCCTCCCAGATTCAAGTGAATCTTCTGCCTCAGCCTCCCGAGTAGCTGGGACTACCGGCATGTAGTACCACACCCGGCTAATTTTGTATTTTTAGTAGAGACGGGGTTTCTCCATGTTGGTCAGGCCGGTCTCGAACTCCTGACCTCAGGTGATCCACCTGCCTTGGCCTCTCAGAGTGCTGGGATGACAGGCTTGAGCCACCGCACCTGGCCTGAGGCTAGAAATTCTTACTGCCCGGGGTAAAAGTCCTTACTGCCTGGTCTTGTGTCATAGTCTAGTTTTGTAGTAGGGTGGTGTGTTACCTTTTGTGCGTTTAGACACAGATATCATTGTGTTACCTACAAAACCTACAGTAACACGCTGTGCAGGTTTGTAGCCTGGAAGCGGCAGGCTATGCCATGCAGCCTCAGTGTGTAATGGGCTGTACCGTTGAGGTTTGCACAGTGACACAATCACCTGAGGACGCATATCTCAGAATGTACCCCTCATTAGGCATCGCGTGATCGTACAAGCAAATACAGGTATAGATATTTTAGGGTTTTCATTATGACATTTTTTCACACTTACTCAGAAGTAGCTGCAATAGCGTAGTGAACGCTGTTGCTTGTCCCCAGCATTCGCAGTTATCTCCCAAGGCCGGTCCTGGTTCATCTGTTCCTTGTCGTCTCTACCCTATCTGCAATTTTATTGAAGCAGTTCTCGGGCATATTTTATCTAAATATTTCAGTTAATGTACATATTTCAGTCAATAAATAGTGTTCAGATTTCTTGTTTCAGTTTAAGTTAGGAACAAAATATGGTCTATTCATTGGTCTTGGTAGAGATCTTTTAAATCTCACTATATTGATTTCTCTTCCGTGTCTTATTATATTTACTTTTTCCCACGTCTTTTTCTCTCGCAATTAAGTTTTAAAGATAATGGTTCATTTGTCCCAGCGTTTCCTAGAACCTTGTTCTGCTGATTGCATCTTAATGGTGGTGTTTAACTTGCCCCTCTCCCCCGTCATGCCTGTCATTGACACCGTCTAGAGCTGCTGATGTCCAGCGTAAGTGTGGCTCTGGTGCACTTGAAATGTGGTTAGTGTGAGCTGAGATGTGCGGTGAGTGCAGAAGACACCTGGGATTTTTTTTTTTTTTAATAGAGGCTGGGTCTTGCTATGTTGCTCAGGCTGGAGTGCAGTAGCTATTCACAGGCACGATCCCACTACTGATCAGCACAGGAGTTTTGACCTGCTCCATATCTGACCTGGGCTGGT
The DNA here is from genome assembly GCF_009761245.1 of Sapajus apella. NCBI lineage: Eukaryota > Metazoa > Chordata > Mammalia > Primates > Cebidae > Sapajus > Sapajus apella. Next base: position 555,311 of record NW_022437066.1, on the reverse strand, counting down.
TCACCCCTCCTGAGGCAACCTGGTGGTCCCCTGCTCCCAGGAGGTCACCATACTGATGCCGAACTTAGTGTGGACACCCGATCGGCATAGTGCATATAGCCCAGAACTCCTGGGCTCAAGCGATCCTCCCACCTCAGCCTCCTGAGTAGCTGGGACTATAGGCACGCGCCACCGCGCCCTGTGACACCTGGGATTTTTAATACAAATTGCAAACAAGAGTGTAAATGTTGACATTAATACCTTAAAAATATTGATTACATGTTGATATATAATACTTTGGATATATTGGGTTAAATAAAATATTTAGCCAGCCACAGTGGCTCACGCCTGTAATCCCAGCACTTTGGGAGGCTGAGGCGGGCGGATCACGAGGTCAAGAGATCAAGACCAGCCTGGCCATGATGAAACCCTGTCTCTACTAAAGATACGAAAATTAGCCGGGCGTGGTGGCACATACGTGTAGTCCCAGCTAGTCGGGAGGCTGAGGCAGAAGAATCGCTTGAACCCAGGAGGTAGATGTCGCAGTGAGCCGAGATTGTGCCACTGCACTCCAGCCTGGCAACAGAGCAAGACTCCGTCTCAAAAAAAAAAAAAAAAAAAAAAATTAAAGTTATTTGGTATGTTTCTAGTTTTTAAAAATGTGACAGACCGGGTGTGGTGGCTCACTCCTGTAATCCCAGCACTTTGGGAGGCTAAGGAGGTTGGATTACGAGGTCGGGAGATTGAGACCATCCTGGGTAACATGATGAAACGCTGTCTCTACTAAAAATACAAAAAATGCAAAAAATTAGCGGGGCGTGGTGGCACACGCCTGTAGTCCCAGCTACTTGGGAGGCTGAGGCAGAAGAATCGCTTGCACCTGGAGGCAGAGGTTGCAGTGAGCTGAGATTGCACCATTGCACTCCAGCCTGGGGACAGAGCGAGACTCCGTATCAAAAAAAAAAAAGTGACAACTAGAAAATGAATTAAATACATGGTTCCCTCTGTGGGTCACATTGTCTTTCAGTTGGCTAGCCCTGGTCCAGGGGCTCCATCAGATGCAGATTTGTCGTTTTTTTTTTTTTTTGTGTCATAACTGATATTGTTCTTTCATTTTTGTTTGAGTTTTTGAGATGGAGTCTTGCTCTGTCACCAGTCTGGAGTGCAGTGGCGAGATCTCAGCTCACTGCAACCTTTGCCTCCCGGGTTCAATCAGTTCTTCTGCCTCAGCCTCCCGAGTAGCTGGGACTACAGTACCCACCACCATGCCTGGCTAATTTTTGTATTTTTAGTAGAGATGGGATTCCACCGTATTGGCTAGGCTGGTCTCGAACTCTTGACCTCAGGTGGTCCGTCCCCCCTCAGCCTCCCAAAGTGCTGAGATTCCAGGTATGAGCCATACCTGGCCTAATTTTTAAATTTTTATTAATCGATTATTGACTGGGTCTTACTCTATTGCCTGGGCTGGGACTGGTGTGCAGTGGTGCAATGAGGGCTTAGTGTAGTCTCAAACTCCTGGGTTCAAGTAATCCTTCTGCCTCAGCCTTCTGAGTAGCTAGAATTACAGAAATGTACCAATATACCTAGTCAATTAAAAAAAAAGTTTTTTGACCTGGCACAGTGGCTCATGCCTGTAATCCTAGTGCTTTGGGAGGCCACGGTCGGCAAGTTCCTTGAGTTCCAGAGTTCAAGACAAGCCTGGGCAACATGGTGGGATTCCATGTCTATCACGAGCATACAAATATAAAAGGCCGGGCGCAGTGGCTCACGCCTGTCGTCCCAGCACTTTGGGAGGCTGAGGCGGGTAGATCATGAGGTCAAGAGACTGAGACCATCCTGGCCAACATGGTGAAACCCTGTCTCTACTAAAAACACAAAATTAGCTGGGCGTGATGGCAGGCACCTGTAATCTCAGCTACTCGGGAGGCTGAGGCAGGAGAATCGCTTGAACCCGGGAGGCGGAGGTTATAGTGAGCTTCGATTGTGCCACTGCACTCCAGCCTGGTGACAGAGCGAGACTCTGTCTCATGAAAAAAAAAAAAAAAGGATAAAAGAAGACAGAAACATGGAAGCATTTCCTTTGCATAAGAATGCCAAGATCTAGAATGAAGAGATGGTGAAATGAAGTCAGGCTGCAGGAAGAAAGGCAATATATATATATATATGTTTTTTTTTTTTTCTTCTAGAGATGAGATCTTACCATGTTTCCCACGTTGGACTCAAATGGTCTACCTGCCTCAGCCTCTCAAAGTGCTGGAATTATAAGCAGGAGCCACTGTGCCTGGACCTGAGCTTTGTTTTTTTGTTTGCTTGTTTTTTGAGATAGGGTCTAGTTCTGTTGCCCAGGCTGGAGTGCAGTGGTGTGATCATGGCTCACTGCAGCCTCAACACCCTGGGCTCAGGTGATCCTCCCACCTCAGCCTCCCAAGTAGCTGGGACCGCAGGTGTGCACCACCATGCCTGGCTAATTTTTGTATTTTTTGTAGTGGTGGAGTTTCACCATGCTGTCTAGGCTGCTCGAGCTCCTGAGCTCAAGCGACCCTACTGCCTCGACCTCCCAAATTGCTGGGATTATTGACATTGGTCACTGTGCCCCACCTGGGCTTTTAAAATTAATGTATGACACACACAGAAAAGTACATACCTTATGTGTATATTTCCATACATGTACTCAGTACCTGGACTAAGCAGAGAATATTTCAGAAGCCCAGAAGCCACCTTTCACTCCCCGTGCCTGTTCTGTGCTTCCCCAGGGTTAACTGCTGTCTGCTGACACCTTGAGTACTTCTGTCTGTTTCTGAACTTTTTATAGACAATAATGTCACACAGTGTTTACTCATGTCTGACTTATTTATTTATTTTTAAATTCAGTCTGTGCTTATCTTTCGGCTTCTTTTGATCAATATTATGTTTCCTTTTTTTTTTTTTTTTTTTTGAGACGGAGTTTCACTCATGTTACCCAGGCTGGAGTGCAATGGCGCGATCTCGGCTCACCGCAACCTCCGCCTCCTGGGTTCAGGCAATTCTTCTGCCTCAGCCTCCTGAATATTACGTTTCCAAGATTCATCTGTGCTGCTGCATAGTGCTGTAGATGGTTAATTGTCTTAATTGTATGATATTCCACTGTCTGAATTTAGCATAGTTTTTTTATTTGTTGTACGATACATCGACATTTGAGTTGTTCCCAGTTTTTGGATATTCCGATACCCACATAGACCTTTGGCATGTGATGTCAGAGGGACATGGCGGTAGCAGTGACATCCTGCGAGAAGGTTGGGCCAAAATGACTGTCACTGGAGGCAGCAGCAGGTGCCACAGAAGCATGCTTGGAAGTAGTGCCATTGGAGCCCAGAGGTTGGTTGGCATGGATGGGCTTTGGGGAGGAGGTGTGTGGGGGGCTAGGCTACACATGGGGGGTGGATGGGACTGAGGAGGCCAGGTGTTGGGAGCTGGTGGAGTCACTGTCAGGAGACAAGTTACTAGGACAGCAGACCCAGGCAGCATGGTGGGTAGTTCAGCCGGCCCGGGCAGCGTGGTGAGTAGTTCAGCCAGCCTGGGCAGCGTGGTGGGAAGGACAGACAGACAGCCCGGGCAGCGTGGTGGGTAGTTCAGCCAGCCCGGGCAGCCTCCCAAGTAGATGGAACTACAGGTGTGTACCACCACGGTTGGCTAATTTTTTGTACTTTTAGTAGAGACAGGGTTTTGCCATGTTGGCCAGGCTGGTCTCGAACTGCTGAGCTCAAGCCATCCGCCCACCTCAGCCTCTTAAAATGTGTGATCCACCGTGCCCGGCTGTTGTGCTGTTTTTTTTTTTGTTTGTTTGTTTATGGTGCCACATATACTCTGGCTGACTTTCTTCTGGCCTCATGTCCAAACTTTTCTCTTCAAGGTGTGCAGTCCTTTTGGTTTTGTCAGTCATCATTAAACATGTTGGACTGAGATTTAGGGCAGCCTCCCCTTTCCAGTTCAGATCTCTGAGGCCGAGGTGCATGGGTCAGTTTGGTACCACCTGTGTGCACTGGCACCTCCGGGCTGTGGGCAGAGCAATATAGCAGGCCCAGCCAACTTGGGCCACAGGTCTCCTCTGTTGTCTTGCTGCCCGGAGGTGCCCATTGAGCAGAATCTGAAAGAATACATGGCACTTGCTGCGCAGAGAACAAGAGCCTTTGAGGCCCTCGGTGGCCAGGACTGAGGCTGCCTCCAGTGAGTGGCCGGAGGGAGGCTCCCCTTCCCTCGAAGTGAGTGATTCGGGGTGTGAGGAAGTGAGGTGGAACTTCCTGGCTCCCAGACCTCTCTGTTCTCAGATGCTGGGTGTTAGCAGGGCCTGGGAGAAGGGGAAGTGTTTGCCTGCTCTCTCCTGCTGCCTGAAGGAAGGCAGGGCCCATTGTGTCCTCTACTGAGGTTTCCAGGGCTGGTGAACAGGAAGGAGGATGGGATGTAGGCTCTCTGGGTGTCAACCAGATCCATCCCTAGCCTTGTTTCTTATGATGAGTTTTGTAGCAACAGACTGTTGCTTGTCTTGTTTGTGAATATATTCCATGATAATTTTGCTGTTAAGACTGTTTATAGGCTGAGTGAAATGGCTCATACCCATAATCCTACTTTGAGAGGCTGAGGTAGGAGGCTCACCTGAGCCCAGTAGTTTGAGACCAGCCTGGGCAACGTGTCAAGACACTGTGTCTATTTTAAAAAGAATAAAAGGGGCGGGCGCGGTGGCTCAAGCCTGTAATCCCAGCACTTTGGGAGGCCGAGGCGGGTGGATCACGAGGTTAAGAGATCGAGACCATCCTAGTCAACATGGTGAAACTCCGTCTCTACCAAAAATACAAAAAAAATTAGCTGGGCATGGTGGTGCGTGCCTGTAATCCCAGCTACTCAGGAGGCTGAGGCAGGAGAATTGCCTGAACCCAGGAGGCGGAGGTTGTGGTGAGCCGAGATCGCGCCATTGCACTCCAGCCTGGGTAACATGAGTGAAACTCCGTCTCTCAAAAAAAAAAAAAAAAAAAACCAAAGAATAAAAATAAGTTTAAAAGTGACTGAGACTTCATTTTAGTAGATGGAAGTTGCTTTAGTGTTTTTGTTTTGTTTTGTTTTTGAGACAAGGTCTTGTTCTGTTGGCCAGGCTGGAGTGCAGTGGTGCAATCCTGGCTCACTGCTGTCTCCAACTCCTGAGCTCAGCTGAATCTCCTGTCTCAGCCTGCTGAGTAGCTGAGATTACAGGCAGAAGCCACTGTGCCAGGCTAATTTTTTGTATTTTTAAGAGAGGAGTCTCACTGTGTTGCCCAGGCAGGTCTCAAATTCCTGGCCTGAAGTGATCCTCCCATTTTGGCCTCCCAAAGTGCAGGGATTACAGTTGTGAGCCACCATATGCCCGTCCTGCCTTAGTTATTGTAAGAATTGTCTTACACCGTTTTGTTTTTAATTTATGAGCAGTTAGTCAATGAATGCAGACTGTTTTGGATGGCACAATCGAGGAAGAAGTTTTTAGAATGGATTGTAAGATCAAGATCAACACTTTCATATTCTGATATTCTAGAACGTGTAAACAGTTCCAGAATGTTCGAAGTCCATCAACAAATTGCCCTTCTCTTGTAGGTTATCATACGTCTTTTCCTGGAGTGCTGCTTCTGTGTTCATCTTTACTGTTTCTGCTTTTGTGAGATGTCCAGGATTATTAACACTTTGCATGAAATGCTGCCATCCACTAGTTGCAGAGAGGACCATGCATAGGCAGTGGGATGCTTCCAAAGGAAGCAGAGGCCCTTTTGCAGCTAAAGAACGCTTTCTCTCTGATGGACGTACTGTAAGCACTTTATCTGTTTTCACTGTTTAATTGTTAAGAAGGCCTTCCAGTTAGGAACTACTGTCCCTGCCTTACAGGCAAGACTGAGGCCAGAGAGGTTGAGTCACCTGCCTAAGAACACCTATTCTTTGGAGGCGAGGTCAGGGTGCTGTGGCACAGTGATGATATGGAGGACCCAGGGATGGAGTGACAAAGGGGGAAGACCCTGTCACGCCTTGTCCCTCTGAGCGGGACAGGCAGCTGCTACAGGAGTTTGGTGGAGTCACCTGCTCTAGATGCCTGTTTGCTTGGGAGGACCTTCCTGTTGAGAGGTAGTAAGCGTTTGGGTGAGAGTAGTGACAGCCAAAGTACTAAGAATTGGTCATTGTTCTGATGTCACCCACTTGCGGAAAAAGAAAAAGAGTTGGTCAGATTCTGCCTGTGTATTTGAAGACAGAGCAAAAAGGAGTAAGTAGATGGGATAATTTATAGTGAACAGAAATTGGTCGGCTCACACTTCTGGAAGCTGAGAAGTCCGGTATCAAGGTGCAGGTATCCGTCAAGGGCCTTTGTGTTGCACTGCCATGTGGTGGAAGGTGAAAGGGCAAAGAGAGAGTCAGAGGCCTCATGCGCCCTCCCCAACGCCACCTTTTTTTTTTTTTTTTTTGAGACAGAGTCTCGTCCTGTTGCCCAGGCCGGAGTGCAGTGGCGCCATCTTGTCTTACTGCAGTCTCCACCTCCCGGGTTCAAGCGATTCTCCTGACTCAGCCTCCCGAGTAGCTGGGACTACAAATGCGTACCACCACACTCAGCTAATTTTTTGTATTTTTAGTTGAGGCGGTGTTTAACCGTGGTAGACAGGATGGCCTTGATCTCCTGATCTCCTGATCTGCCCGCCTTGGCCTCCCAAAGTGCAGGGGTTACAGGTGTAAACCACTGCACCCAGCTGCAAGACCACTTTTTAAAGCATTTAATGATTGGTTCTTTGATCATCTTCCTGGGGTACAGCATGACGTGGGGCAGGTTGCTAACCTAGGTGGGCTGATGGAGCTGTGGAGACCGTGCTGATGATTCTCGTCCTTGTAAGAAGGGCAGTAGGAGGGCTTCAGGGCAGGGAGTGACTTCTCAGCCTTGCCTGTTAGGCTCTGGGTTCCTTCCTTGTCTTTCTGCTGCCGTGTGAATAATGGACTGGAAGGGACTGCAGTGGAGGCAGCAAATGCAGTCCTCAGGAAGCGGGTGGTCACTGATTTGATGTGGCAGATGAAGAGGGCACAGGGACGACTTGTGGGACTAGGCCTGAGCCAGATGCTCGGCTCGCTGCTTGAACAGAAAGGTGCGTGGTGGTGCCGTTCACCCAGACAGGGTCAGGCAGGCTCAGGTCAGCTCTGGGTGGTTTATTCCAGGGGTGGCAAACTCTCTGGCCAGGCTTGGTAGTGTTTCAGATTCGTTCACCAAGAAGCAAAATCAAGGATAACTCCACAAATTTTTATTTTTTATTTTATTTTATTTTATTTATTTTTTTTGAGACGGAGTTTCGCTCTTGTTACCCAGGCTGGAGTGCAATGGCGCGATCTCAGCTCACCGCAACCTCCGCCTCCTGGGTTCAGGCAATTCTCCTGCCTCAGCCTCCTGAGTAGCTGGGATTACAGGCACGCACCACCATGCCCAGCTAATGTTTTGTAGTTTTAGTAGAGACGGGGTTTCACCATGTTGACCAGGATGGTCTCAATCTCTTGACCTCGTGATCCACCCGCCTCGGCCCCCCAAAGTGCTGGGATTACAAGCGTGAGCCACCGCGCCCGGCTAACTCCACAAATTTTTATTGACAAAGGTCAAAATATAATTGACTGCTTTCTTTTTTTGTAATACGGATCTGCTAATTAGAAGAACAAAATTTTGGGGGGATAACATTTTGCTTAATTGGGGTTCAAAGTTAATGTTCCTTGTCGTAAAAATTACTGGAAGTGTTTATCTGTTAAGTGCTTATCTGTGATACAATTTTATGTGTTTCATCTTTGAAAATGTCTTCACACTGATAGCTGTTGCCATATTCCAGTATCAGTCCAGGAGCAGATGATTTATTTTTATTGTGATATAATTCATTTACTATAAACTTCACATTTTAAAAATGTACAGTTCAGTGGGGTTCTTTGGTATGTTCAGAGTTGTACAACCATTACCACTATTTAATTCCAAAACATTTCCATCACCCCAAAAATAAACCCCATACTCATGAGTAGGCATTCACTAATCCTCCCTCCCCGGTCCCTGCCCCGATCTGCTTTTTTACAAATATTTTCTCCATTCTCTGGGTTGTATTTTCACTTTTTAATTTTTCTTTTCTTTTCTTTTTTTTTGAGGTGGAGTCTTGGTCTGTCACCCAGGCTGGAGTGCAGTGGTGTGATCTCCACTCAACTGCAGCCTCCGCCTCCCTCCTGCCTCAGCCCCCCGAGTAGCTGGACTACAGGCACACGCCACCACACCTGGCTAATTTTTTTGTATTTTTAGTAGAGATGGGGGTTTCACTGTGTTGGCCAGGTTGGCCTTGATCACTTGGACCTTGTGATCCGCTGGTTGGGATTACGGGCGTGAGTGACCACCCCTGGCCTAGTTTATCTTTTCTTGGTGACTTCCTTTGAAGCACAAATGTTTTTAATTTTTGATGAAGTTCAATTTTCTTGTTTTTCCCTTTAGTTTCTTGTGCTTTTGTTGCATCTGATTGCCTAATTCAAACCAGGGAGCTTATGTTTTCTTCTAAAAGTTTTATAGTTTTAGCTCAGACAGGTTTCATGGTTTTAGCTCATACAAGCCTTCGATCTGTTTGACTTAATTTTCTTAGATGACATTAGGTAGGATCCAAGCCTCCTTTTGCATGTACAGTTGGCTGAACAGCATTTGTTGGAAAGACTGTGCCTTTCCCCATTGAATTGCCTTGCCACCCTTTTTGAAAATCAGTTGAACGTGAATGTGATGGTTTATGTCTGGGTACTCAGTTCTGTTCCATGGATCTATACATCAGTCTTTATGCCAGTAACACCCTGTCTGGATTATTGCAGCAGTGTAATACATTTTGTAATGAGGAAATGTGAGTCCTTTGACTTTGTCTTTTTCAAGATTGGGTGTCTTGCATTTTCATATGAGTTTTAGGATCTTGTCAATATCTACTAAAGAACCTTTTGGGATTTTGAAAGGGATTGTGTTGAATATGTAGATCAGTTTAGGATATTGCCATCTTATTAGCAAGTCTTCCAATTGGGGGACACAAGATACTTGTCCATTTATTTAGGTCTTCAATTTAATTAATTTATTTATTTTGAGACGGAGTCTTGCACTGCTCTCTGGGCTGGAGTGTAGTGGCGCCATCTCAGCTCACTGTAACCTCCATCTCACAGGTTCAAGTGATTCTCCTGCTTCAGCCTCCTGAGTAGCTGAGATCACAGGCACATGCCACCACACCTAGCTAATTTTTGTATTTTCAGTAGAGATGGGGTTTCACCATAGTGGCCAGGCTGGTCTTGAACTCCTGACCTCGTAATTCACCCACCTTAACCTCCCAAAGTGCTGGGATTACAGGTTTGAGCCACCACGCCAGGCCAGATTTCATTTTTAGATTGCAATTGTATAGACATAAAATTGATTTTTGTATATTGGGTCTTGTATCCTGCAACTTTGCTGAACTTTTTCTTGTGTGGATTCCTTGGGATTTTCTGTATATAGGATTATGTCATTTGGGAATAGAGTTTTACGTCTTCCTTTTAAATCTGGACACTTTTTTTTTTTCCTTGCCTGATTGGCCTGGCCAATAACATGTTGAGTAGAAGTGGTGAAAGCTGACGTTCCCATCTTCATTCCTGTTTTAGGGGAAAGCTTTTAGTCTTTAGCCATTGGTATGACATGAGCTGTGGTTTTCCATAGATGCCCGTCATAAGATTAAGAAACCCCTTTTATTTCTAGTTTGTTGAGTGTTTCCGTTATAAGGGTTAGATTCTGTCGTATGTTCCTTCTCCATCTGCTGAGGTGATTATTAGTTTTTTTTCCTTTTTTGAAGTAGCGTGTTCCCTTGATTTTCATATCTGCATTTCTGTAGTAAATCCACTTGGTTACGACATCTAATACTTTTTAAATCTTGCTGGGTTTGGTTTCCTAGAGTTTTGTTGAGGGTTGTTGCATCTTTGTTCATAAGTGGTATTATGTTGGTCTGTAGTTTTTCTCTTTTTCAAAAAAAAATTTTTTTTTTTTTTTTGAGATGGAGTTTTGCTCTTGTTGCCTAGGCTGGAGTACAACGGTGCAATCTTAGCTCACCACAACCTTCACCTCCCAGGTTCAAGTGATTCTTCTGCCTCAGGCTCCCAAGTAGTGGGATTATAGGCATGCCTGAATAATTTTGTATTTTTAGTAGAGATGGGGTTACTCCATATTGGTCAGGCTGGCCTTGAACTCCTGACCTCTGGTCATCTGTCCACCTTGGCCTCCCAAAGTACTGGGATTACAGGAATGAGCCACCATGCCCGGCCTAAAAAAAAAAATTAATTTTATTTTAGATAGGTGGTCTTGCTCTGTGGCCCTGCTGGAGGGCAGTGGTGCCATCATGGCTGACTGCAGCCTTAACTCCTGAGCTCAAATGATCCTCCTACCTCAGCCTCCTGAGTAGCTGGGACTAGAGGCAAGTGCCTGTAGTTTTATTTTTTGTGTGTTCTCTTTATGTATTTGGTGCAAGGGTAACACTAGTTTTATAGAATGAGTTGGCAAGTGTATTTCCCTTTTCCGTTTTTTGGAAGAGTTTGTGAAGCACTGGTTATTATGGCTTTAAATGGTTTGGTAGGATTCACCTGTGAAGCCATCTGGATCTTTGCTTTTCTTTTAAGTTTTAAAAATTATTAGTTTCCTTGTTTGTTATAAGTGTATAGGTTTTCTGTTTATTCCTGAGTAATTTTTGTTGTTCTGTATCTTTTTATTTATTTTTTTTGAGATGGAATGTCCCTCTGTTGCCCAGGCCAGAGTGCAGTGGCACGATCTCGGCTCCCTGAAACCTCTGCCTCCCAGGTTCAAGCGATTCTTCTGCCTCAGCCTCCCGAGATGCTGGGATTGCAGGTGCGCGCTACCTCGCCCAGAAAATTTTTGTATTTTTAGTAGAGATGGGGTTTCACCATGTTGGTCAGGCTGGTCTCGAACCCCTGACCTTGTGATCCGCTCGCCTCAGCCTCCCAAAATGCTGGGATTACAGTCGTGAGACTGCACCTGGCCTGTTCTATGTCTAAGAATTTGTTCATTTCATCCAGATTATCTAATTTGTTGGTATGTAGTTGCTTATAGCATTCCCTATGATCCTTTTTATTTCTTATTTTTATTTTTAGCTTGAGATGAAGTCTCACTCTTTCTCCCAGGCTGGAGTGCAGCAGCAGGATCTTGGCTTACTGCAACCTCCACCTCCCAAGTTCAAGCGATTCTCCTCCCTCAGCCTCCCAAGTAGCTGGGATCACAGGTGCACACCACCTAACCTGGCTAATTTTTGTGTTTTTAGTAGAGACTGGGTCTCACCATATTGGCCAGGCTGGTCTCGAACTCCTGACTTCAGGTGATCTGTCCACCTCCACCTCCCAAGTGCTGGAATTACTGGAATTACAGGCGTCAGCCACCCGGCCGCAACTCTTTTTATTTCTGTCAGGGCTTGTGTTTCCTCTTTGATGCCAATAGATTTTAGTGAGTGGGATTGTTTTTCTCTTTTTCTTGGTCATTCTAGCTAAAGGGTTGTGAATTATGTTAAACTTTTCAGAGAAGCAACTTTTTTTTTGAGATGGGGTCTCACCCTGTCGCCCAGGCTGGAGTGCAGTGATGCAATCTTGGCTCACCACAGCCTCCGCCGCCCACCTTCAAGCTATTCTTCTGCCTCAGCCTCCTGAGTAGCTGGGATTACAGGTACGTGCCACTGTGCCCCGCTAATTTTTCTATTTTTAATAGAGACAAGGTTTCACCATGTTGGCCAGGCTGGTCTTGAACTCCTGACCTCAGGTGATCCACCCGCCTTGGCCTCCCAAAGTGTTGGGATTACGGACATTAGCCACCATGCCGGGCCAAGAAGCAACTTTTAATTTGTTGATATTCTGTTATTTTTTGATTCTCTATTTTGTATATTCTACTTTAATTTCTTTCTGCTTGCTTTGGGTTTAGTTTTTTTCTAGTTTCTTTTTTTTTTTAATTTGTTTAGACGGAGTCTGTCTCTGTCACTCAGGCTGGAGTACGTGGCACAGTCTTGGCTCACTGCAACCTCTGCTTCCTGGGTTCAAGTGATTCTCCTGTCTCAGCTTCCTGAGTAGCTGAGATTACAGGCGTGCACCACCTTACCTGGCTGTTTTTGTTTTTTTCCTAGTGACAGGTTTTCATCATGTTGGACAGGCTGGTCTTGAACTCCTGACCTCAAGAGATCTGCCTGTCTTGGTCTTCCAAAGTACTGGGATTTCAGGCGTGAACCACTGTGCCTGGCCCTCTTTGCAGTCGCGCATCATCGCCCACTGCAACCTCTGCCTCCTAGGTGAAGTGATTCTCCTTCCTCAGCCTCCCAAGTAGCTTGGATTACAGGCACGTGCCACCACACGCGGCTAAATTTTGTATTTTTAGTGGAGGTGGTGTCTCACCATGTTGGCCAAGCTGGCCTCGAACTCCTGAGGTCAAACGATCCACCCACCTCAGCCTCCCAAAGTGTTGGGATTGCAGGCGTGAGCCACTGCGCTTGGCCTAGTTTTTTTTCTAGTTTCTTAATGCTTTTAGCTGTGTTATAGAATAAATTGGATTCCCTTAAAAGGTATGTTAAAGTCCTAAACCCCAGTACTTCAGAATTGACCTTATTTGGAAATGGGGTCATTGCAGATTAGTTAAGATGAGATCATACTTGAGTAGGGTAGGCCTCTAATCCAGTATGACTTGTGTGTCATACTGGATTTGTATAAAAAAGAATGCCTTGTGAACACAGACATCCGCAGAAGGAAGACAGCGTGCAGACACACAGGGAGAAGGTGGCGCCTGACTGGGGTGATGCTTCCACAAGCCAAGGAGTGTCAGGGAGGCCCACAGACCCCAGAGCCTGATCAAGGCAGGGAAGATGGGTCTCTAGAGCCATTACAGAGCACATGGCCTACTGACACCTTGACTTTGGACTTCTGGCCTTCAGAACTCCAAGACTGTAAATTTCTGTTGTTACATGTGTCCTAGGAGAAAACAACCTGCTTCCTATAAATGTTGCTGTGTTGTATTTTCATTTTCATTCAGTTAAAAATATGTTCTGTTTTCCCTTGTGACTTTAGAGGTATGTCATTTAATTTCTAAATACTTTGGTATTTCCCACATTTGTTTTGTTGATTACTCATGTAATTCCTGTATGATCAGAATTATACTTTGTATAATTTAAGCATGTTTGTTAGATTTTAAAAAAATCATGTGTTATGCTGGGTGTGGTGGCTCATGCCTGTAATCCCAGCACTTTGGGAGGCCGAGGCAGTTGGATCACCTGAGGTCGGGAGTTTGAGACCGGCCTGACCAACATGGAGAAGCTCCATCTCTACTAACAGTACAGAATTAGCCAGGCGTGGTGGCATACGCCTGTAATCCCAGCTACTCGAGAGGCTGAGGCAGGAGAATCATTTGAACCAGGGAGGCGGAGGTTGTGGTGAGGCAAGATTGCGCTATTGCACTCCAGCCTGGGCAACAGGGGTGTAACTCTGTCTTAAAAAAAAAAAAAAAAAAAAAAACAACAACAATTCTGTGTTATATTCTGTCCTGGGGAGTGTTCCATCAGTGCTTAAAAATAATAAGCATTATACAGTCGTTAGGTGGAATGATCCCTAGATGTCAGATTGAATTGGTTGATAGTACTACGTTTTCCGTACGTTTCCTCATTTTCTGTCTAGTTCTATGAGTGATTGAGAATAG
>NW_022437066.1:504691-541527 GCF_009761245.1 Sapajus apella | reverse complement strand
AAAAAAAAAAAAAAAAAAAAAAAAAAAAAAAGAGATCTACAGTACTGTTGAATTTTGTGTTTTTACTTTCAGTTCTGCTGGTCTTTGCCTCGTGTTTCGAGGCCACATTGTCGTGCATCATGTGTTCATAGTCGTTATATCTGCCCGGTGGTTTTGCCCCTTCTCTCGTGGTGAGATGTCCCTCTTTGTCTCTATAAATATTTGTGTTTTAAAGTCTCTTTTATCTGATATCAGTATACCCACTTCAGTTTTTTTATGGTTTACTTTTGCATACTATATTTTTTTCTGGTCTTTTACTTTTAATCTCTTTGTATCTTCAATCCAAGGAATGTCTCTTTTAGTCCTTTCCATCTGAGATTGGATCTTATAGATTCAGCAGTTGAATCACATATATGTATTTTTCTTGATAGGAGAGATTTTATTTTTAAAGTGTCACCTTAAACTGCAAGGATGTCCATTGCTCATCACCATTAGCCATCCCAGAGGAGGAGCTGCGTTGTCAGAATGCCCACTTAACCCACCCAGACATTTGAGACCCACCCTTTGCTGGCCTTCTGTAACCTTATTTATTTAGCTTTTGAGACGGAGTCTCGCTCTGTTGCCCCAGCCAGGGTGCAGTGGTGCAATCTCGGCTCACTGCAGCCTCCACCTTCCTGGTTCAAGCTATTCTTCTGCCTCAGCCTCCTAAGTAGCTGGAATTACAGGCACGTGCCACTGTACCCAGCTAATTTTTCTACTTTTAGTAGAGAAGGAGTTTCACCATGTTGGCCAGGCTGGTCTTATTTATTTATTTATTTATTTAAAGACGGAGTTTCACCATGATAGCCAGGCTGGTCTTGAACTCCTGACCTCAGGTGATCCACCCACCTCGGCCTCCGAAAGTGCTAGGATTACAGGCATGAGCCACCGCGCCCGGCCTAGGCTGGTCTTGAACCCCTGACCTCAGGTGATTTGCCTGCCTCGGCCTCCCAAAATGATGGGATTACAGGCATTAGCCACCGTGCCCGGCCTGTAACCTTATTTTAAAAATATTTTAGTGTTAATTTGTGTTTTATTTTTGTGTTTGTTAGAGACCGGGTGTTGCTGTTACCCAAGCTGGAGTGCAGTGGTATGATCATAGCTGACTGCAGCCTCAACCTTGGGCTCAAGCAGTCTTCCCACCTCTGCCTCCTGATCAGCTGGGACCACTGGCATCTGCCACTGTGTCCAGCTAATTTTAAAATATTTTGTAAATATGGGGTCTTACGGCTAGGCGTGGTGACTCATGCGGAGGCCGAGGTGGGTGGATCACGAGGTTAGAAGTTCAAGACCAGACTGGCCAACATAGTGAAACCCCATCTCTATTAAAAAATACAAAAAAATTAGCTGGGCATGGTGGTTTGTGCCTGTAATCCCACCTATTTGGGAGGCTGAGGTAGAAGAATTGCTTGAACCGGGACCCGGGAGGCGGAGGTTGCAGTGAGCAGAGATTGTGCCACTGCACTCCAGCCTGGGCAATAGAGCAAGACTCCGTCTAAAAAAAAAAAAAAAGAAGGGGTCTTGCTGTGTTGCTCAGGCTGGTTTTAAACTCCTGGCATCAAGTGATCCTCCCATCTTGGCCTCCCAAATGCTGGGATTACAGGTGTGAGCCACTGCGCCGGGTCTCAAGTTTTCTTTTTTTAAACAAGAGCAAGTAGATACATGTTTTCTTTGAGCCCAGTATACAGAGAAAGGAGGAAAAAGCTAGACTTGTCTGCATTACTATAGGGGCCTAGTACCCTTTAGCTTCCGACAGAACAAAGGGAGCAGAAAGGTTTTCTTTTTTCCACAGAACGTGGTGATGTTGATTCCATACAGTTTTGTGAGATAGGAAGGCATAAAAAAGAATTTGAAACAGAAAGAGGTAGAGATTCTTTTCACATTTTATTCTCCTTAAGGTATTTGCCCCCCAAATCAGCTGAGAACCATGATGTAGGCAAGAGAGACCTCAAGAACTGGGTGAGCACAAGAGGGGAAAAAACAAAGACTGCAGCTTGCTCCTGGGAACTGGAGAAAACTCTAAAGAGGAAGGTTCTAATCCACAAGCGTTCTCTGGAGAAAACTCTAAAAAGGAAGGTTCTAATCCACAAGCGTTCTCTGGAGAAAACTCTAGAAAGGGAGGTTCTAATCCACAAGCGTTCTCTGGAGAAAACTCTAGAAAGGGAGGTTCTCTTGGTTATCTTCTCTTTTTCCCCTTCCTCGTCAGCGTCTTCCAGTTCCTCCTCCTCCTCGTCTTCTCCTCCTTTGTCATCCATATTGGGAACCAAGGAGCACTGTGCTGGATTGGCCTACACTGACCTCTTCTAACTCACCTGCACCTGCGTCAGAATGGCCAGTAAACCGGGTCAAGAACCTGTCTTTGTCAGGTTGCCTCTTCCTACTGACTTTATTCTGCATTTGACTTGAAGAGTTTTCTTTCCAGGTTTCCGTTTGATTTCCATGGACTTTGAAGATGGATCACGACTCTCATTCAGTTGAAATTCTTTGAGAGGGCTTTATTTTTGAAGGAAGCGTTTTCATCAAAATAAAAATCTATTCTGTAACCTGATTTAATATCTTCAAATTCTCTCAATTCAGCTCTGCTGAAATAATGCAGTGTGCCTCTTCGTCCTCCTCCCAAGCAGGGCAGACACTTGTAGATGGCTGATACATGTTGTTACCCAGAAATTGGGGATGTTGGCGATCAGTTCTCATCTCACCTGAAGAATGTGCTTGGCTGAACTTGTCATAGTTATGTCTGCTTTCCCAGCCCGCCCGCTGCTCACTGGCCTGTTTCTCGCTGTGCTTCCTCGTGGGCTTGGCTGTTGCTTGTTCTGTTCTTTCTTCCTCTGGCCTCTCTCGGGCTGGCACCGAGTCTTCCTTTCAGGCAGGGGCAGAGATGGGTATTTGGCGGCCATTCTGGGAGGAAAGTCTGGACCCAAGGGCCTTCTTGCTTATCCAGAAGAAGCTAACAGGACTAAGATCAATTTATTTACATGGAACCTTGTCCTGTCACCCAGGCTGGAGTGCAGTGGCCAATCTTGGCTCACTGCAACCTCTGTTCCCCTGGGTTCAAGCAACTCTCCTTCCTCAGCCTCCCGAGTAGCTGGGATGACAGGCGTGCGTCACCACACCCAGCTGATTTTTGCATTTTTAGTAGAGATATGGTTTCACCAAGTTGCCCAGGATGGTCTTGAACTCCTGACCTGAGGTGATCCGCGTGCCTCAGCCTCTCAAAGTGCCGGAATTACAGGTGTGAGCTACCATGCCTGTTGCTGAGCCACCGCGCCACTGTGCCTGGCCCCAAATTTTTTAATCTGTTCACCAAGTCTCTGCTTTTTATGTGGGATATGTAATCCATTTCATTTAATGTAATTACTGAAAGGTAGGATTTGTAACTTGTCAGTTTTGTATTTGCTTTCTGTGTCTTCTGTCTTTTTTGTTATCTCAATTACTTTTTTTTTTTCAGAGAGACAGAGTTTGACTATGTTGCCCAGGCTGGAGGGCAGTGGCTGTTCATAGGCATGATCATAGTGCACTGTGGTCTTAAACTCCTGGGCCCAAGGGATCCTCCCGCCTCAGCCTCATGAATAGCTGGAACTACAGGCGTACCACCATGCCTGACTTGGTACTTTCTTCTTTTGTGTTAAATAGATATTTTCTAGTGTATACCACTTTAATTCCCTTGTTGTTTATTTGACAGAGACGGAGTCCTGCTCTGTCACCCAGGCTTGAGTGCAGTGGCTCAGTCTTGGTTCACTGTAGCCTCCACCCCCTGGGTTCAAGCGATTCTCCTGCCTCAGCCTCTGGAGTAGCTGGGACTATAGGCGTGCACAACCACACCTGGCTAAGTTGTTGTGTTTTTAGTAGAGATGCGGTTTTACCATGTTGGCCAAGATGATCTCGATCTCCTGACTTTGTGATCTGCCCGCCTCAGCTGCCCAAAAAGCGCTGGGATGACAGGCATGAGGCACTGCGCCCGGCCGTGACTGTACTATTTATTTGTTTTCTTGGTTGTCCTGGGGATTACAATTTAATATTTTATTTTTTAATAATGTAGTTTGGATTAATACCAACTTTATTACAATAGTATATGAAATATTTACTGTGTATGGCTCCATTTCTTTTGCCTTCTCATACTGTCATTGTCATACAAATTATATTATACTGTGTGCCCATCCGCACAGATTTATGCAGTTACTGCTTTACGCAGTTGTCTTTCAAATCATGGGGGAAAACCAAATAAAAAATAAAAATACATTTATACTGTCTTTTGTATTTACCTGTGTAGCTGCTTTTACTGGTGCTGTTGATTCCCCTCCTCTTTCCTCCCCTCCCCTCCCTCCTTCTCTTCGTGACAGGGTCTCGCTCTGTCACCCGGTTGGAGTGTAATGGCACAATCATAGCACTGCAGGCTGAAGCGCGCCTTCCACCACCGGCTTCTAAGTAGTTGGGACTATGAGTGTGTGCCTTTATTCCCTGCTGATTTTTAATTTTTTTTTTTTGTAGAGATAGGGCCTTACTTTGTTGCCCAGGTTTATCTCCAACTCCTGGCCTCAGAAGACCCTCCTGCTTGAGTCTTCCAAGGTGTTGGGGTTACAGGCATGAGCCACCGTACCTGGCCTTGGTGTTCTCCGTTCTGTGGGTTTGTGTTACTGTCTAGTGTCCTTTCATTTATCCAGAGATACTTTTCAGTGATGAACTCTCTACTTTTGTTTATGTTGGGATGTTGTATTTTTCCTTTATGAAGATGGTTTTGTGTATAAAAGTTTTTTGTTTTTTTTTTTTTAACACTTTTACTATACTGTTGTCTGGCTGCCTCCCGCTCTGTGGTTTCCAATGGAGCCCCGTTGCTCGCCTCTCAGGACCTTTGTTCGTACACGTTGTTCCTCTCTCGCAGCTTTTGAGATTCTCTGTGGTTTCAGCCTGATGGTGATGTGTGTAGGTGTGGACCTCTTTGCGTTTTTCTCGTTCGGATTTGTTGAGCTTCTTAATTTTTTTGACTTTTTTGATTGCTGCCTTCCTGAGTGTTGGGAACTTTGTGATGAGTACTTCATCTGCAGTGTGTGTTGTCTTTTACCCCCATCTGACGTGTCATTGCGTGGTAACTCCATGCTTTGCCATACAATTCAGTAATGCAGCACCTGCAGTGTGGATAAAGGCACAGCATTTGAGGACCGCCGCTCTCTTCTTGTTTTGACTTGATGGGTTGTGAGCTGCCCTGGTAAGTGGCAGCAGTACGGTGACCAGGCAGCACTTGGCACAGCTGATGCCACCGGGCATTGCTGAGGAGCACCATAGCCCACCAAGAGGCCCATATGTGGTCTCTGGGAAGCTGCCCAGCTTTCCTGTGGCACGAAAGCAGCCACTGGCAATAGGTAAACGAGTGGGGGTGGCTGTGTGCGGGTAACACTGGAAATGTTTGGAAACTGAAATTTAGGTTTCATATCACTCTTGAAAAATTCACATATTTTTTATTTTTTGTGTTTTTTGAGATGGAGTCTTGCTCTGTTGCCAGGCTGGAGTGCATTGCAACCTCTTCCCTGCCTCCCGGATTCAAGCAATTCTCCTACCTCAGCCTCCCCAGTGGCTGGGACTGCAGGCATACGCCACCACGCCCAGCTAATTTTTTGTATTTTTAGTAGAGATCAAGTTTCACCATGTTGGCCAGGATGGTCTCTTTCTTTTCTTTTCTTTTTTTTTTTTTTGAGACAGAGTCTTGCTCTGTTACCCAGACTGGAGTACGGTGGTACAATCTCGGTTCACTGCAAGCTCTGCCTCCCTGGTTCAAGCAATTTTTCTGCCTCAGCCTCCCCAAGTAGCTGGGACTACAAGCGCATGCTACCATGCCTGGCTAATTTTTGTATTTTTAGTAGAGACGGGCTTTCACCATACTGGCCAGGCTAGTCTCGAGCTCCTGACCTTGTGATCTGCCCGCCTCCGCCTCCCAAAGAACTGGGATTACAGGTGTGAGGCACTGAACCCAGCTGAAAAATTCACATACTTTTTATGAATTATGTATTTAAAAACCTAAAAATCAGGCATGGTGGCTCACTCCTGTAATCCCAGCAATTTGGGAGGCCAAGGCTGGTAGATCGCCTGAGGTCAGGAGTTCGAGACTAGCCTGGCCAGCCTGGTGAAACCCTGTCTCTACTAAAAATACAAAAATTAGCCGGGCGTGGCGGCAGATTCCTGTAGTCCCAGCTACTTGGGAAGCTGAGGCAGGAGAATCATTTGAACCTGGGATGCAGAGGTTGCAGTGAGCCGAGATTGCACCATTGCACTCCAGCCTGGGCGACAGAGCAAGATTCCATCTCAAACAGAAAAGAAAACAAAACCAAAAAACCTGAAAAATCACGCGTAGCTTTCAGTTTTTTATACAGAAACAGGCGGTAGGCTGTAGTTTGCTGACCCCTGATTGAGACCTATTCACTGTTTGCAAAGCACCTTGTCTGTGTTGTAATATTGGTTTTGTGTTTTAATTATTGGTCTTTTTTTTTGGTCTCAAGGGCTAGATTGTAAATTCTTTGAGGCTAGGACTTTATTTAGTTGTTTTTTTGTTTTTTTTTTGAGACAGAGTAGCTCTATTGCCTAGGCTGGAGTGCAGTGGTGTGATCTCAGCACACTACAGTCTCTGCCTTGCAGGTTCAAGTGATCCTCCCACCTCAGCCTGCTGAGTAGCTGGGATTACAGGTGTGCACCCCACGCTCGGCTAATTTTTGTATTTGTATTTTTATTATTATTATTTTCTTTTTTTGAGACAGAGTTTCGCTCTTGTTGCCCAGGCTGGAGTGCAATGGCACGATCTTGGCTTACTGCAACCTCTGCCTCCCAGGTTCAAGTGATTCTTCTGCCTCAGCCTCTCGAGTAGCTGGGATTACAGGCATGCGCCACCACACTTGGCTAATTTTGTATTTTTAGTAAAGTTGGGGTTTCTCCATGTTGGTCAGGCTGGTCTCAAACTCCCGACCTCAGGTGATCCGCCTGCCTCAGCCTCCCACAGTGCTGGGATTCCAGGCGTGAGCCACCATAGTTGGCTTATTTAGCTTTATTAGTTCCCCCATCTGTTGACAATTGCCTGGCACATTTCAGGTCCTTGATAAATTGTGGTGTAAGCAGTTAGAAAAGGAGAAAGGGCCAGAATTGTCTTGTGCCTTTGTTTATTTACATATGTTATTGTGGCCCAGGGTGAATATTTTTGGAATTAACCGACTTCTCAGTTTAGACAGGAACCATTTATCCATTCATATGTTCCTTAATTTGTTGATTTTTGTACACGTACTTAATGCCTTCGTGTGCCAGCTTCTGCACTGGGAGCCAGATAAGAATGCACATGGACCCTGCCTTGTACTTACAGAAGTCCTTGTGTTCTCGTTTTGAGAAGGACAAACAATTACACACTTTGGTAATTGCTATTAAAAGAGATAAACAGGGCATGATAGAAGCAGCGAAGGGGGACTCATGTAGGTGGCTAAAGGAAGGCCATCTGTGCTTCCATCTCTGCTGCAGACTGATACCACAAGTGTCTTTTTCACTCAAGATTCCAAATGGAATCTTAGAGGTTTGGTGTTTACATATGCAGCCCTGAGTGGAGAGGTGTCTGCAGCCCTGTGTGGGCCTCAGACCCATGAAATGTGGCCCTGTTGAACTGAGATGTTGATGCTGTGTGAAATGCATGCTAGAGTTCAGAGACTTAATAAGAGATTTTACATTCTTTTTTGGTACTAATTATTTTATGTTGGTTACATATTGATAATGTTTTGGATATATTCTGAGATAAATGCAATTTATTAAAATTAGTTACTCCTGTTTTTACTTTTTTTTTTTTTTTTTTGAGATAGAGTCTAGCTCTGTCGCCCAGGCTGTAGTGCGATGGTGCAATCTCGGCTCACTGCAGCCTCAGCCTCCTGGGTTCAAGCAGTTTTCCTGGCTCAGCCTCCCAAGTAGCTGGGATTACAGGTGTCTGCTACTGCACCCAGCCAATGTTTTATATTTTTAGTAGAGATGAGGTTTCGCCATGTTGGCCAGGCTGGTCTCAAACTACTGTCCTAAGGTGATCCACTTGCCTCGGCCTCCCATCCACCGTGCCTGGCCAATTTTACTTCTTAAGTGTGGATGCTAGAAAGTTAAAATAATGTCTGTGGCACTTCCTATCTTTCAATGGGACAGTGGTGCCCTGCCCTGAGGAACATTTCAAGTTTATGATAACTGGACCATCTAGGGCAGGAATCCTGTGACCAAGAGGAGAGGAGGAGGGATTAATTCTCTGGAAAATGGGGTAAAAAGTAAGAGGACTGAATGGAAGCCTTGAGAAGCACTCTCATTTTGTGGAAGAGAGGAGTTAGCAGGTAGAAAGCAGGCTTGGCGAGGCTTCCCCACCTTGGAGCCTGGGGGAGGCCTGTGTGCATGTGGGTTGGAGTGGCGTTGGGGATGCCTGTTGCAGTTCTGTTGTTTTCACATCTGCAGTCTTGCAAGGCATGTGTGTTGTCATGAGCTCTGGCTGAGTTGGAGGCTGAGTTTGATCCCCTCACTGCCACACATCTTGGAATGTTGGACGTCCTAACTGCTTTTCAGTGTTAATATTCTTTCCTACTCTCTTTGAAAACACAGCTGTTTGTGTTCAGATGTATCCTTACGTTTCTATACCTTAAATCCCAGTCACTCAGATTTCCTTTTGTCTGTGCTGTTTCCAGTACCTACTGTGGCCGCCCTGTGAGCCCATTGCAAGCAGGCTTTGGTCTCCACCGTGCCTCAGATGGCCTTTGGGCTGTGGTCACCATTGCCCTCGATGTTGTCATCGGTTAGTTCTCAGCCTTCGTCTTACTGCTCCTCTCACCAGCATTTGATAAAGTAATTCAAGAAAAAAGCCACTGCGATTAGTTGTCTTCAGTTGGCTTCTAGAATACCTCACTCTTCTGGATTTGTGCCTCCTCAATGAGCTGTTCTTCCCAGTCCTGCTGGCAGGACTTGCTTCCTAATCCCGACTTCTAAATATTGATGTGCCCAAGGCCCAGTCTGGTCCTCCTGTTTTGTGTGTCCTTATTCTGAACCATCCACTCACCTGTTGACTCCAGCCTTGTGCCCCAGACTGACCTGTTTGCGGTGGCCTCCAAGTTGACTCCATGTTGACGTCATGGGAAACTGGTGAGCACCTTCAAACCAGCATGAAACGCAGCTCTCTCGGTCTGCCTCTCACCCTGCAGTGCTAGGCACCGTCTGTAGAACGGTGTTCCGGGAGATGCTGTCAGCTCCACCTTTATGACACTTCTGCACACATGGCTGTGATGTGGTCCCAGCCTCTTCTCCCTGCTCTTTGGTGGCCCCTGCGCTCTCTGCTGATGTTGAATTCCTGGCCTCCAGTGAGCCTCCTGAGTTGCTAGGATTACAGGCTTGAGTCCTGGGGCCCAGCTTATAATAGTTTTTATGAAAGATTGATCTAGTTTTGTTTGTTGTTTGCTTTTAAACCCTTTTTGAATCTGTTGATTAAAAACAAAGAGATCATCTTTTTTTCACAGTGAGGCATTTCATTATTTAGTTTAGTTCTGACAATAGGAAAGTTGCTTCAGGTTTGAATGTAAGCTTAAGTAAGGAAAATGCTAAAAATTAAATTGTGTGTAAGAATAGTGCCTCCCTCTCAAGATTTTCATCCGGCTTTTTTTTTTTTTTTTCTTTGAGATGGAGTCTTACTGTCACTTAGGCTGGCGTACAGTGGCGTGATATCAGCTCACAGCAACTTCTGCTTCCCGGGTTCAGCGATTCTCCTGCCTCAGTCTCCCCAGTAGCTGGGATTACAGGCACGCACCACCAGGCCTGGCTAATTTTTATATTTTTAGTGGAGACGGGGTTTCACCATGTTGGCCAGGCTGGCCTCTAACTCCTGAGCTCAAGTGATCTACCTACCTCAGCCCCCCAACGTGCTGGGATTACAGGCATGAGCCATCGCGTCTGGCCTCCTCCAACTTTTTATTTTGAAAAATTTCGAACCTGTATGACGTGTTAGAGTCCACAGTGACTCATATATCTGTCACCTAGTTTATCCCTTTTCTTTCTCTGTGTATGATGTGGTATCATTATTATTTGTAATGAACCATTAGAATGTAAGTCATGGATGTTGTGATCTTAAGTTTTCCAGTGTGTATCTCCTAGGAACAACAAGATCATTCTTAACAAACCACAGGATTACATTCAGGAAACTTAATAATGATACAATACTGTTATCTAATAGGTCATTTAAATTCTAATTTCCCCAGATGTCCTTTATAGCATTAAAAAAAAATCAGGGGTGCCGGGTGTGGTGGCTCACGCCTGTAATCCCAGCACTTTGGGAGGCCGAGGCGGGTGGATCACGAGGTCAAGAGATCGAGACCATCCTGGTCAACATGGTGAAACCCCGTCTCTACTAAAAATACAAAACATTAGCTGGGCATGGTGGCGCGTGCCTGTAGTCCCAGCTACTTGGAGGCTGAGGCAGGAGAATTGCCTGAACCCAGGAGGTGGAGGTTGCAGTGAGCCGAGATCGTGTCATTGCACTCCAGCCTGGGTAACAAGAGCGAAACTCGGTCTCAAAAACAAACAAACAAAAAAAATCCGGGGTAATGCGTCGTGTTTGGTTGTCATACCCCGCTCACCTTCTGTAAGTAGACGGTCCCCGTCCCCCGGTCTTCGTCACGTAGACCTTTAGAAGATCCTAGGCCGTCTCCCCTGAACAGGACCCACAGCCTGGGCTTGTCTCCTCCTGATCAAGCACTCTCGAAAGGTGATGCTGCTGACTTTTTCCTGATGTGAGAAGTCAAGGTCAGTTGGTCCCAGCACTGTGGGTGCCTCCGTGTGATCAGGTGATGAAGAGGGCGTCCACTCAGTGTCTCCATTGTGCACGCGCCATTTCCCCTGTGGATTGAACCAGTAGTCACTCTGTCCTTCCTTCCCCATTTCTTCACTGACGCTCTTGTAGAAGAGCTTTCTTTTCCCGCTTGGTGTTTTCTTTGTATTACTGTTGAATGGCTTCTGTGGTAATGAATCTGTACTTACTAAATATGTTAAAATCCATTTTCACCATTTGTCCTTTTGATACTCAATTATTCCAGTATGGCCAGTGGGCGCCCTTCAAATAATATTCCATGTGGGACAGCAAAATCATGAAAGACCGTATTATATAATTCTCAGCAATTAAACCTGCACACCTAGATGAAATGGATGCTTTCCCAGGAAAATACAACTCACCAACATTTACCGTGGTAAAGATAGTTTAGCAGTTATCTATGGCTGTGTAACAAATTCCCCCAAACTGACCATCTTGAAGTGGCACACATTTATCATCTCTGTTTCTGTGGGTCAGGAATCTGGCTGGGCCTTCGATTCAGAAGGCTGCCCTCTGCCGTCACCTGAGGCAGGGTCTGCTTCCAAGCTTGCCACCTGTCTTGTCTTTTCTTGTCCAATTTACTTAGTCCTATCCTGTTTTATCCATCTGTCCAGCCTGTCATCTATCTGTCCATATCTGTCCGTATGCCTGTCCATCCATCCTATCTGTGCATTCATCTGTCTGTTTTACCCTATTTATCTGTCTGTCCTGTCTCTTGTATGTCCATATGTCCATTCACCTGCTCACTCACCCATATATATATCCATCCATTTAATTTACGTAGTCTGTCTTGTCTCTCCTGTCTTTGTGTTTTTTTTTTTTAATTTTATTTATTGAGACAGAGTCTGGCTCTGTCACCCAGACTGGAGTGCAATGGTGTGATCTCGGCTCACTACAACCTCTGCCTCCTGAGTTTAAGCAATTCTCCTGCCTCAGCCTCCTGAGTAACTGGGATTACAGACAGGTGCCCCCATGCCTGGCTAATTTCTTTGTATTTTTAGTAGAGATGGGGTTTTACCATGTTGGCCAGGCTAGTCTCAAATTCCTTACCTCAGGTGATCTGGCCTCCCAAAGTGCTGGGATTACAGGCATGAGCCACTGCACCCAGCCTATCATTAGTATTTTATTGGTGAGATTGAGCAATGTAATTAGATAAGAGAATTATTACAGGGAAAATAATTAGAAAATAATAGTAAAACTGTTTGAAAACGAAATGAGCTATATCTGGAAAACCCTAGAGGGTCAGTGTTAAAATACAGACAATAAAATTCAGTAAAGGAACTGAATATAAAATGCATATGTTAAATCAGTAGCCGGCTGGAGTGTGGTGGTTCACGCCTGTAATCCCAGTACTTTGGGAGGCTTTGATCTAATTTGAATTATAGTCATAGGCCGAATAATGATGTCTCTCTTAGTGATGGGACAACATACAAGATGATGGTCCAATAAGATTATAATGGAGCTGGCCGGAGTGCGGTGGCTCACGCCTGTAATTCCAGCACCGTGAGTGCCGTTGAGTTGGGTGGCAGGCATTGAGTTGAGCATCACTGCCTGAGCGCCGCCTCTGTCAGATCAGCAGTGGCATTAGATTCTCATGGGAGTGAGAACCCTGTTGTGAACTGCGCATGCAAGGGATACAGATCGCGTCTCCTCATGAGAACCTAGTGCCTGATGATCTGAGGTGGAACAGTTTCATCCTGAACTACCCTGCCCACCCTTTGTTCGTGGAAAAATTGTCTTCCACGAAACCAGACCCTGGTGCCAAAAAGATTGGGGACACTGTTTAAAGATAAATTGAAAGATCAGTGATTATCAGCGATATCAAAATGTTTCAGTACTTTATGATGTCTCTGCTTGATGAAAGATACTGCCATTCATGTGATAACTATGAAGAATACGAAGAAATGGTGGAATATTCAAGGGAAAAATTGTTTATATAGCTCATTACCATATAAAATGCGTGCATATGGCCAGGCGCAGTGGTTCACACTTATAATCCCAGCACTTTGGGAGGCTGAGGCAGGCGGATCACTCAAGGTCAGGAGTTGGCGGCCAGCCTGGCCAATATGGTGAGATACCATCTCTACTAAAAATATAAAAATTAGCTGGGCGTCGTGGTTTGTGTAATCCCAGCTACTCAGGAGACTGAGGCAGGAGAATCACTTGAACCTGGGAGGTGGAGGTTTCAGTGAGCTGAGATTGCACCATTGCCCTCCAGCCTGGGCGAAAAACAAAAAACAAAAAAACAAAAACCCCCCAAAAAACCAAAAACAAAAAGCTGTGCATATGAAGAGTTACTAGAAGGAAATGGGAAATTTTGGGTTAGAGTGGCGACACTTAGATTTTGAAGTTTCCTGTTAATATTTTCTCCGTAATAAACAGAGGCTCTTGGCCCTGTGGGGATCTGTCTAGAGGCACAGGTGCTCATGCTGGACTTTGGTTTTGGTTTCTTGATTGCCTTGTGCCCAGGCTGGGCCTGGGCCGTGGACTGGAATCACACCCAGGAGATAGGGTGCATATGTCCGATGGTTGTGCTAGGCCACTCCCTGCTTCTCACCCACAGCTGCATGCCCTTCCTTTTTTTTAATTTAAATTTTAATTAATTTATTTTTGAGACGGAGTCTCACTGTGTCGCCCAGGCTGGAGTGCAATGATGCTATCTTGGCTCATTGCAACCTCCGTCTCCCAAGTTCAAGTGATTCTCCTGCCTCAGCCTCCTGAGAAGCTGGGATTGTAGGTGCACACCACCACGCCCAGCTAATTTTTATTTTTAGTAGACATGGGGTTTCACTATGTTGGTCAGGCTGGTCTTGAACTCCTGACCTCGTGATTCAGCTGCCTCGGCCTCCTGAAGTGCTGGGATTACAGGTGTGAGCCACCATGCCCGGCCCAGATCATGCAGTTCTACTCTTTTAGTTGTTTTAAGATGTACAAAAATTATTGTTGACTCTAGTCACTTTGTTGTGCTGTCAGATACTAGATCTTATTCTTTTTTTGTGTGTCCATAGCCGTTTCTACATCTGCTCCCTGCGTCCACTCCACTACCCTTTCCAGCGTCTGGAAACCATCCTTCTACTCTGTTATTTATTTATTTATTTTAATACTGCTTCTACAAGTGACAGCTCTTACTCTCTATCATCTCCATGAGTTCAGTCGTTTTAATTTTTAGCTCCCACAGATAAATGAGAGCATGTGAAGTTTGTCTTTGTGTGCCTGTCTGATTTCACGTAACACAGTGACCTCCAGTTCCATGCTTGTTGCAGATGGTGGGATCGCATTCTCTTTACGGCTGAGTCCTCTTCCATTGTGCCTGTGTGCCACGGTTTACCTTCTGTTGCTTTAATTCTCCCTCCTTATGTCATTCATGGTTCCTTCTGTCCAGAAGGGTGTTGTTTTTTTCCCCGAGATGGAATCTTGCTTTGTCGCCCAGGCTAGAGTGCAGTGGCATGATCTTGGCTCACTTCTCGTGTCTCAGCCTCACGAGTAGCTGGCATTACAGCGCATGCCACAACGCCCGGCTAATTTTTGTATTTTGAGTAAAGATGGGGTTTCACCTTGTTGGCCAGCTGGTCTTGAATGCCTGGGCTTAAGTGATCCGCCTGCCTTGGCCTCCTGAAGTGCTGTGCTCACAAGCGTGAGCCACCACACCTGGCCCAGATTGGTCTTTTTCAGACTTCAGAATTGCTTTCTCTGGTCCTTGTATCTAAGGTAGCTAGCTTCTCCTGTGTTTCTGTCCCTTTACCTTGGTTTATTTATCATCATCTGCAATTATCTTTTTTTTTAAATAGCTTTTAATAAGATTGCATAGAAGAAGGAATTTTTCTTTTTTTTTGAGACAGGGTCTTGCTCTGTAACCCAGGCTGGAGTTCAGTGGTGTGACCTTGGCGCACTGCAGCTTTAGCTTCCCTGGCCCAAGCGATTTTTCCCACCTCAGCCTCCTGAGGAGCTGGGCCTACAGGCGCCCACCACCATGCCTGGGTATTTAAACAAAAAAGTATGTGTGTTTGTAGAAACCAGGTGTCCTATATTGCCCCAGCTGGTCTCAAGCTTTTGACCTCAAGGGATCCTCCCACCTTAGCCTCCCAAAGTGCTGGGATTATAGACGTGAGCCACTGTGCCAGCCCAGGAACACTTCTGTGGCTGTCTTCTCTTGGGCTGGAGTGGAACTGCTGAACCGTCGCAGAGAGCCCACGTCCTCTTTCCTTGAGTTTGAGTCAATTGAATGTGTGTAGAATGACATCTGTCAGCATCTTGATCACTGATGTTGCACGTCTCCAGTGTGGCTCTTGGCTGGATGTTTCCCTTTCTGTGAAATCTCCGTAGATGTCCTTTGCCCATTTTTTTCATGGTTTGTGCTTATTTTGCAGTGTTTTGTATATTCCTAATTTTTTGTTGTTTCTGTATATTATGAATACATTCCCCTAGTTTGACAGTCCTTTTTGTATTTGTAAAATTAATTAATTAATTAATTGTTTTTAGAGACAGGGTCTTGCTATGTTACCCAGACATTCAAGTAGCTGGGAATGACAGTGTGTGCCACTACACCTGGGTCCTTTTTTACATTTATTTGTTTATTTATTTTTTGAGACAGCGTCTCTGTTGCCCAGGCTGGAGTGCAGTGGTGCAGTCATGGTTCACTGCACCCTCTACCTCCCCTGGCTTTGTGATCCTGCCACCTTAGCTTCCCGAGCAGCCGGGACCATAGGCACATACCACCACGCCTGGCAATTTTTGTATTTTCTGCAGAGAGGGGTTTCCCCATGTTGTCCAGGCTGGCGTCAAACTTGTGGGCTCAAACGATTTGCCCGCCTCACGCTCCCGAGTGCTGGGGTTACAGATGTGAGCCACTGCGCTTGGCCCCCTTTGTATTTTACGAAACTTTTTTTTATTTTGCAGTCCAAAATGTATTTACCTGCTTAGCTGAAGTTTCGTTTTTGGCGTGTAATTTCTTATTTCTTCTGCGGTTGACCTTTTCTTCTTCTTCTTTTTAACGTAAATCATGTGAAGTAGGGATTCCATTTCATCTTTCTTTATGTGTGGGTGTGGTGGCTTACACCTCTAGTCCCACCACTTTGGGAGGCTACCAAGGAGGATCACTTGAGCTCGGGGGTTCGAGACCAGCCTGGGCAACAAAGTGAGACCCCATCTCTACAAAAAATAGAAAAATTAGCCGGTGTGGTGGCACATGCCTGTGGTCCCAGCTGATAGGGGGGCTGAGGTGGGAGGATGGCTTAAGCCTGGGATGCAGGCAGACTTGCAGTGAGCTGAGATTGCACCACCGACCTCTAGCCTGGGTTACAGAGCCAGACCCTGTCTCAAAAAATTGTTTTGCCCCCATTTTTCTTTGTGTGTATAATCATTTTTTCCTGGCTTTGGGTATTAAACAAATCTTACTTTCTTCATGAGCCTGACATATCATATCCCAGGGTTCAAATGTGCGGGAATTTCTGCTTCCTTTTTTGTTTTTGTTTTTTTAGAGACAGGCTCTTACTCTGTTGCCCAGGCTGGAGTGCAGTAGCACTCTGGTTTTTTTTGGCCATTTATTCTTTAATATAAACTCTCGAATCATAAAATTTCATGAAAAATTCTGTTCAGATGTTGGAACTGCATTGAATCTATAGATTGGTGTGAATCTACGTCTTCACAATATATCTTACTATTTATGAGCATAGTATATTTAGCTTTTAAGAAATGTTTCTATGAAATGTTATAATTTTTCCTGTAGAGGTCTTGCCGTCTTTTGCAGGTTTATTCCTGGATAACTGGTGATTCCCTAATGCTGTTGTAAGTGATGTCCTCTCTTTAATTACAGCAGCTGACTGTTCACTGCTGGTGTGGAGTCACCACAGCTGACTGCCGAGTGTCTCAGCTCTCACACCGCCATCCTTGCTAAGCTCTGTGATCGTTTCTGCTGCTTTGTAGGACACATAGCCGTTTTCTTCTTCCTTTCTGATCCCAGGCCTCAGATTCCTTGTCTAATTGTACTGGTGAGGACACGAAAGGACGTTGAAAGAAACAATGCTAGTGAATGTTTTTATTCTTGGTTTTGTTTTATTACTTTATTAAATTTTTAGTTTGAAATAATTTTAGACTCACAGAAAAGTTATAAAACTAATACATAGAATTCCCCAGATACCCCAAGTATTAGCATTTTACCACATTTGCTTTATCATTCTATATATCTATCCATCTCTCTAGTTTCTGTTTGCTTTTCATGATTATTCTTCATTTTAAAGGGAATGTTTCCAATATTTTCCTATTTAGCGTGGTGGTTTTTTTAAAATACTTAAATACTTTTTTTTCCCTAGACTGTTCAACAGAACTAGACATTTTTATCAGATTAAGGAAATTCTCTTCCATTCCTAATTTACTGAGTTCTAAAAATCATACTTGGTTATTGAATTTTACCCCAAGTAGTTTTTCTACATCTTTAAAGAAATCTAATTTTTTATTTTTTGAAATGGAGTTTCACTCTTGTTGCCTGCCCAGGCTGGAGTGCAGGGGTGCGATCTTGGCTCACCGCAACCTCTGCTTATTGGCTTCAAGTAGTTCTCCTGCCTCAGCCTCCTGAGTAGCTGGGATTACAGGCATGCGCCACCACACCTGGCTAATTTTGTGCTTTTAGTAGAGACGGAGTTTTACCATGTTGGTCAGGCTGGTCTCGAACTCCTGAATTTTTTTTTTCCCAGACAGGGTTTTACTCTGTCGTCCAGGCTGGAGTACAGTGGTGAGATCTCAGCTCACCGCAACCTCTGCCTCCTGGGTTTAAGTGATCCTCCCATCTCAGCTTCCTGATTAGCTGGACTACAGGTGCACGCCATAATGCCCAGCTAATTTTTGTATTTTTTATAGAGATGGGGTTTCTCCATGTTGTCCAGGCTGGTCTCAAACTCCTGGGCTCAAGTGATCTGCCCACCTTGACCTCTTAAAATGTTGTGATTTTAGGTGTCAGCCATCTCGTCCAGCCTAGATTTTTTTTTTCTTTTTTTTTGAGATGGAGTCTTGCTCTGTTGCCCAGGCCAGAGTGCAGTGGCATGGTCTTGGCTCACTGCAACCTCTGTCCCCTGAGTTCAAGTGATTCTCCTGCCTCAGCCTCCTGAATCGTTGGGATAACAGGTGCCTGCCACCACACCCAGCCAATTTTTTTGTATTTTTAGTAGAGACAGGGTTTCACCGTGTTGGCCAGGCTGGTCTTGAACTCCTGACCTCGTGATCCGCCTAACTCAGGCTCCCAAATTGCTGGGATTACAGGCTGAGCCACCACTCCCAGCCTAGAATTTTTAACCTATATTTATGGTATAAATATCCACTCATTTTATTATCTCTTTCCTGTTCCTTTCTTTGAATTTGTTTTGTTGTTCATTTGTACCTTCTTTAGATGGATTTGCTGTTAGCCTGTTAATTTGGGGACTTTCTTCTTTGAAGCTACAGCCCATAGGTTTTGTTTTGGTAGTTGTCTGGAGCAGGAAGAGGCAGGAATGATGGGGTGGTGAGGGCCATATGACTGGTTAGGTATTGATTCTTGACAAGATCCTAGTTTTCGTTGTGAGTGGTGGGTTAATGGGTGCTCATTGTGTCATTAAAAATAGTTGACCAGGTGAAGAGCAGCGTGGACCAGTGGTAGCAGCATCCTTTGTGCTGGAGTAGATTGCTTAGAATCCTAGCACACTTGAGGTCAGGCTGGAGCGCAGTGGCACGATCTCTGCTGACTGCAACGTCAGCTTCCCGAGTAGCTGGGATCACAGATGCCCACCACCATGATCAGCTGAGTTTTGTATTTTTGGTAGAGGCGGGGTTTCACCGTGTTGGCCAAGCTGTTCTTGAACTCCTGAGTTCAAGAGTTCAGGTAATCCACCCACCTCGGCCTCCCAAAGTGCTGGGATTACAGGCATGAGTCACCATGCCTGGCCCCATACTCTTATTAACAGACTTTAATTTTTTTGCCAGTTTGATAAGTGGAAAATGGTGTCTTTGTTGCTTTAAATGTATTTTCAGTTGCATTTGTTTTTATTATTCATATGCGTTTATTTCCTTTAGTTTACCTTCTCTGTTATTTGTCCATATGGGGGAGGGATCTGAGGTAGAGGGCAGGATTCTCTTCTGTTTCTGTGTGGGCTGCAGATAGGTTTGTAAATGACCGTTCTCTGTTGCCTTAAGATGGATCTGTTGACATGGTGTTTTCTACGTTAGAACTTGGAGTCCCATGTCTGGGTTGTTTGCTCTTGGCTGGGTGGAACCTGTGTACTCAAGGAGGAATCACTTGCATTCGCTTTTCGGACTTAGGGTTTTGTTGGCGTGTCTCCTCCTTGGCTGGTAAGGCAGCTTGCAGGCCCCGCTTTGCTGGACCACCCACTTTGCAACTCTTGGACAGTCAGCACTGATACTGTACCAGAAAATGTGGGGGAGTTACAGAGTAGCACTTATAGTGTTGCTTACTTTCATGTGGCCTTAAAGAGAGAAAATAATATTTGTGCTTTTGTTTTGCAGTTTGCATGGAACCTGAATACACTATTTTTAAAAATATTGCCTCTTTTTATAGAAAAAGGACTTCAAATATTTATTGTTTTGTATTAAGAGCTACAAGTTGGTCTTGATTGGAGAGCTGGCATAGCTGTATAAGGGTCTCTCCCTCTAGGAAATTTGGGGCTGGGGTGGGCATGGGAGGTGGTCTCTGGGAGCAGCCTGAGTGTGGGGAGGCTGCTGTGCTCGAGCCTGCATCGTCCAGGTGCGTCCCGGAGATGCTTCTCGTGGCAGAAGCGCTGCCCTGAGACCCACCCGTGGCGTGCTTGGCACTGGGACGGGCGCTCCTGTGGGAGGTGGGCGTTGGGAGCTGGTGTTTTTGGTTTGCGTTTCTACCCACTGTCATGTTGTGGGCTCTTGGCCCTAGAGGTAAAATGTTTGTGAGTTGAGTTTCTTGTGACAGGGCTGGTTCCCAGATTCCATGTCTTGGTTTTTGTTAGTATTTTTTCAACAAAGCTAATCCTGAGAGGCCCCGCGAGCAGTGATTACGTTGTGGGATGAGCTGTATTGATGGTTTCTGTGTAGGGACCCTTCACATTTTAGGGTGAAGACAATAAATGTCTCGTTAAATGGTTTCCATCTGAGAACACTCAAATTGTTTTAAAATGGTTGTGATTCCGGGGGTTTAAGCTGCTTCCGAGGAGGCTTGGAGGTGCCTGGGCTGCCGCGTGCAACTCTGGAATCCTGCCGCTGGGGCAGCCTCCATTTCGTGAGACGGCCCTGGAGCATGCCCAGTGCGTGGAGCCTTCAGAGGGAGCCGCCGATCTGGGCTACTGTGATTTCTCTGCAGTTGGCCGCAGTCAACAATTGCACTAAGACAGGAGGGAAAAAGTGATGGGGTACAAGCAAGAGACGTGGTATTTGGTGCTTTTTTTCCTTTGCTTAATCCCCCTTTCTTTTACATTGGTGCTTCTAGGCCAGGGTCAGGGCCTGCAGAGCAGGGACGCTTGCTGTGATTGTGGCAACACCTCCTTGTCCTCCATGCCCCTTCCCTGCCAGAGTAACCCTGGTCTCTCTGGCCACACACCATGTGCACTTCCTTGGGAGTGGGATGGGAGGTCCTCTCCAACTGAGGGTACTGAGAACAGTTCAAGCCTGTTCCGCATTTGCTGGTAGCAGGAGGAACTCTGACCTTTTTCAGTTATGCCGATGATGAACCAGGACTTTCTCTTGTTTGAACATTTATAAAGAGCGTGCTTGACCTTTTTAGCTGACGAGCAGTGTTTTCCTGTTTTATTCCCCTACCTGCACCCATGGCGGCCTCAGTGGTGCGGGGAGTGAAGCTGGGAAGGGATGACACTGCCAGGTGAGCAAGAACCAGGGACCCTGGGACCAGAGGCCAGGCTGTGCAGGGCAAGGGCTGGCCGTGCCACTGTGCTACTGGCTCTTTGCCACGCAGGCTGCAGAAAGGGAAATCTGTCTGCCTCAGGTGTGAGAATGGCATTGACCCCTCACCTGGAGAGCTGGGAACAGAGCCTCCCCCTCGGAGCACGTGTGGGTTGTGTGATGAGCCTGTCTGCATGTTCATTGGGGAGACTCCATTTTCCTCGGAATGGTGAGGAAGGTAGAGAGGCAGAAACCCAAGGCAGCAGAGTCTCCACTTGGATTTTCTAAGCAATTCCACAGAAATAAGACGTTGCACAAGCAAGTGCTGGGTACCTCTTGGGGAGAGACCTAGTGAGGAGCGCTGTGTTTTAATTAATTAATTAATTGTAAATAACAGGATTAGAGCAGATTGGTTCATAGCTGCCTCTTCTAGAACCGTATTCTTCGAACAAAAGGGTGGGGGATGGTAGGCTTCTCTCCTAGCTCTGAGGAAACTCCAGCTCAGCACACAGCGTGAGGAGGAAGAGGGAACAATGGGGGCGTTCCTTTGTGCCTGCCCTTGAAACGCGGGTAGAGGCCACTCGGTGAGCGGGCAGTGCCTTTGCTCACGTGTCCCCAGCAGCAGTGGCGTCTGTGGGATGCTGTGCACTGGAAATTGGCACTGTTTTGGGTAGTGGTTCTGAGAGGAACTGTTTAACCAGGTATGCAAATGTGCTGATGCCAGGAATTTTTTTGAACACCTGTGATGTAAATGTTAACGGTGGTTAATGTGAGCAGCTCAACCTGGGTTGGCTCAACCCTTGGAGATTATTTGTTCTCATCTCTTTGGAGTTGAAAATGCTGTACTTTTCTAGGAGACATTTCCCCAGGCCATGTGGAGGTCAGGGATCGGCTGGGTCTGGCCTCCCTCTCCTCCTCCTCCTCTTTCCCACTCTGTGTGGAGGGTGGCTTGAAGGAGACTGTGGGCAGGTATGTGACTGCAGCCCTGGGGCACGGGCAGAGGCTAGGCACCGGGGAAAGCAGGACCCAGGAGGCTGCAGCTTAGTAGACATTTGTTTTTTATTTTAAGATTCTTTTAGAGATAGGGTAGCAGTGGATTTTAGCATTAGAGATTTTTGGCTTCTGCTTCAAGCACTGTGAATCTTGTGTGGGTCATGGCATTAGGGGAAAAAGTAAAAAATAACCAAAGAGAAGAAGCTCATTTAAGTAAAGTAAAAGTTTTGGTGTTTTTTTCTTGAAATAATAGTGTCTGCAGTCAAAGCATCGTACTTTTAGAGAACTCAGGGAGGAAAGGTATGCTGCTGTTGCCGCTCAGCACATGGGTCTGGCCGTTTTGATGTGTGAAATCTTTCAGGAATTTGTCTTTTTAGAGTATATGCTGCTTATTTGGTTTCATGGAATCCAGAAAAGAGCCTGTCCAAATTATCTTTGCCTTCAGGGTGAATTAGGTTTTAGAATTGTGGCAGATGGCACAGAGGACCTCTCGGAGGGACTGCACCTTCCACAAGATGAAAAGTGAGAGAGTATTGCAGAGGAGATCTCCCACCTCCTTCATAGGCTCCTGCAGAACACATCTCTTCCCTTCTACCTTGGAGAAGAGGCGGGACCAGTGGGCAGGCAGACAAGTAGGCGGAGGAGGACTAGAGGAAGAAGGGGTAGAGAAGACAAGGAATGCTGATGGCTTTGGGTGCCAGGCTGTCAACTCCAGAGAGTCCAACTGACCTGGGACTTGCAGGATCCTGCTAGAAGAGAAATCCTTGCTTCCTTCTCTCCCTGTTTTCTTCCTCTCCCTCCATTCTCCTTCTTCTCCCTTCTATTCACCTATCTATCTGTTCACCCACCCACCATTCACTCACCCACCACCTGTCCCATGCACCCAGCCACCCGCCTACCCACTCATCCATCCATCCACTGTCTGCCGTCTACCTCACCACCCACCCACCCATTATTTACCTACCTCCTCATCCATACACCTGTCCACATCTATCTGTTCTTCCACCAATCATCACATATCAGTGACTTACTGTGTACCAGAACTACTAGTCCAGAAACTTGATTGTGGACACAGCACCAAAAATCCAGAACATCCTGAAAAGAAACTGAGACCATAGCAGCTCCTTCCCATGTCCCCAACTCTCGCCCAGCCCCTGGCAGCCACTCATCGGTTTTTCTTCCCTGTCAGTTTGCCTGTTCTCTGTTGTCCTTCGTGCCTGGCTTCTCTCACTTAACTTAGGGTGTGATCTTGGCCCACCGCAACCCCAATCTCTTAGTGTTTTCAAGGTTCCTCCATGGTGTAGTGTGTGTCAGTAGCTTGCTCCTTTTTACAGCTGAGTAACACTCCATGGGATCATGGGATGGATATGCCACTGATGGACATTTGGGGTGTTTCCTTTTTTTTTTTGCTCTTATGGACAATGGTGCCATATACATTCATGTACAAGTTTTCATGTGGACCTGTGTTTTCATTTCTTCAGACATCCTGGGAGCGGGATAACTGGCTCACATGGCGATTGTTTTCAGTGTGGGAGGAAATGCCAGGTTGTTTTCAATGGTGGCTGTACCATTCTGTTTTCCTACCAGCACTGCACAAAGGTTCCAGTTTCTCCATATCCTCTGCAACACCTGCTGTTGTCCATCTTTGCGATTATGGCCATTCTAGTGGGTGGGGTGTGGAGTGGGTCTCACTGGCTTTTATTTTTAGTTTTCTTGAGTTGGAGTCTCACTCTGTCACCCAGAGTGGAGTGCAGTGGTGTAATCTCGGCTTACTATAACCTCCACCTCTTGAGTTCAAGTGATTCTCCTGCATCAGCCTCCTGAGTAGCTGGGATTACAGGCATGCGCCACCACACCTGGCTAATATTTTATTTTTAGTAGAGACGGGGTTTCTCCATGTTGGTCAGGCTGGTCGCAAACTCCTTACCTCAGGTGATCCGCCCGCGTCAGCCTCCGAAAGTGCTGGGATTACAGGTGTGAGCCACCGCATCTGGCCTTAATTTTTACATTTGTAATGGAGATGGGGTTTCACTCTGTTGTCCAGGCTGGTCTCGAACACCTGACCTCAAATGCTCTGCCTGCCTTGGCCTCCCGAGGTACTGTGATTATAGGTGTGAGCCTTCACCATCATCCTTGTCATGGCTTTGGTTTGCATTTCCCAGATGGTTAGAGATGCTGGGCGTCTTCTCCTGTGCTTCTTGGCCATATGTATGTGTTCTTTGGAGAAATGTCAATTCAGATCTTTTGCCTAATAAAAAAATTTAAAAATTGTTGTAAGAGTTCTTTTTGTATTATAGATACAAGTCCCTTATCAGATATGTGATTTGCAGTTTTTTCCCCCATTTTGTGAGTTGTCTTTTCATTTTTTTGATGAGGCACAAAAGTCTTTAGTTTTGATGGAAGTCCGATTTATTTATTTATGTTTATTGTTGCTTATGTGGAAGTGATGTTTGCTAGTGACTTAAAGGAGGTGAGGGGTGAATTCTGGGGCAAGATTAAAGCCAGGCCAGAGGCTCTGAAGAGGAGTGATGGCTGCAGGCTTGCTGTTGGACAGGGCTGAGCAGGTAACAAGCCCCAGGCAGGGTGATGGTTCTTCGATGCCTCTGGCTGCCTCCTTTGGGAGGTGACATCAGGGAGATCAGCTGAGAGGCTGAGCAGCAGCCAAAGCAGGGGATGCTGTGGCAGGAGCAGCGCGGTTAGACGAGGCTGTTCTTTTATTTAATTAGAGACAGGATCCTGCTATGTTGCCCAGGCTGCCCTTGAACTCCTGGCCTCAAGCAGTCCACCTGCCTCTGCCTCCCAAAGTGTTGCGAGTACGGGCATGAGCCCCCACGCCCAGCTGAGAAGTAGGTTCTTTTTTTTTGGGGGGAGGGTGGGAGGATGTAGTTTCCTTGTTGCCCAGGCTGCTGGAGTGCAATGGTGCGTTCTCAGTTTACTGCAGTCTCTGCCTTCCTGGTTTAAGTGATTCTCCTGCCTCAGCCTCCCCAGTAGCTGGGATTACAGGTGCCCACCACCACGCCCAGCTAATTTTTATATCTTTAGTAGAGACGGGGTTTCGCCATGTTGGCCAGGCTGGTCTCGAACTCCTGACCTCAGGTGATCTGCCCGCCTTGGCCTCCCAAAGTGCTGGGATTACAGGAGTGAGCCACCGCATGCAGCTGAGAAGTAGGTTCCTGATGTCCTTCATGCCTTGTCTTCCCTCCTGCACCCTGAGCCCATCTCTCTCAGTGCTTGCTGCTTGCTGTGTCCTGACCTCCTGCTCCACCCTCAGACTGCGGACCCCTGGAAAGATGTTCCCCGCCAGCCCGTGCACTCACCCGCTACGCCCACCGCCTGCCCCAGGGCCCCAGCTGCTCCAACAGCTCTTCCCGCCCCTGCCCCTGCCCCACCTTTTACTTTTTGCTCTCTGGACCATTCATTGCATTTAGCACAGTGACTTGCTGTGTCCCCATGTAAAAAGAGCTTTACTTTTTTTTTCTCTCTTTCTCCTTTAAAAAAAAAAAAAAAAAAGGCAGGGTCTCCTTATGTTGTCCAGGCTGTTCTTGAACTCCTGACCTCAAGTGATCCCCCCATCTGGGCCTCTCAAAACGGTGATATTAAGGTGTGAGCCATGAGGCTTAGCCCAAAAAGGTTTTCTTTTTTTTCTTTCTTTCTCTCTGTCTCTCTCTTTCTCTTTCTCACTTTTTCTGTCTTTTTTTTTTTTTTTTTGGAGCTGGAGTGCAGTGACGCGATCTTGGCACTCTGTAACCTCTGCCTCCCGGGTTCAAGAGATTTTGCTGCCTCAGCCTCCCCCAGTAGCTGTGATTACAGGTGTGCACCACCACGCCTCGCTAATTTTTTTGTATTTTTAGTGGAGATGCGGTTTCACCTTGTTGGCCAGGCTAGTCTCCAACTCTTGGCTTCAAGTGATCCACCTGCCTCAGCCTCCCAAAGTGTTGGGATTACAGGTGTGAGCCACTGCACTCGGCCTGAAGAAGCTTTTCTTGATCCTGCTTCCCACCAGCTTCACATCACTTCTTTGCCCCTTCTTTGCACCAAACTCCTCCAAAGATTTGTTTGTTGCTGGCGTGTGCATCTTTCCCTGTTCTCCCTTAGATCCTTAGTCAGACCTCCCAACTTCACCCCCAAGGCAACAGACACATCCTGGAAAAGGTCTTCTCTGTCAGGTCACTGGAGGGCCCTCCTGGTGGTGGCCTTCCTTCCTTGGCTGGTCCCATCTCCTGCCCTGACCTGGTAGTGTCCTCACTCAGTCCTTGGGCCTTGCTCTCCTTGCCACCTCACCGCAGTGCTGGGTGCAGCGCAGCCTCTGACTCCCGTGTCCTG
This sequence comes from Sapajus apella, assembly GCF_009761245.1. Classification (NCBI taxonomy): domain Eukaryota; kingdom Metazoa; phylum Chordata; class Mammalia; order Primates; family Cebidae; genus Sapajus; species Sapajus apella. Next base: position 515,510 of record NW_022437066.1, on the reverse strand, counting down.
CGTCCACGTGTGAGCTCTGTGTCCTGCCCTCCTCCCTTCATGGCTTCCCATCTGCCTCCGTCCTCTTTGCCCTTCTTGCAGGTGCTTCTGCCTTCTGACTTCCTCTCAGTCTCCCACCTGCACCTCCCTTTTCTGACTGGTTTCCCTGGCCACCTATCCTGGGGGTGGGCCTGCAGCATAGCAGCCCAGGGAACCAGTCTGTCCTCGCTGAGGCCTTGTGCCTTCTGGCTCCAGTTTGTACTTGCCTGTCTGCCTGTCCTCCTTGTGCGTCTTCCCTGGGGTCTAGCAGTCTTGGTGCTCTCCTGGGGGCCGTGTCCAGGGGAAGGAAGAGGCACCTGTCTGTCTTCTGTCCACTTGCCTTTGCCCCGTCTTCGTTCTGGGAGGACTTTCTTGGAGTGCAGGCTACCTTCTCTGTTTATTGCGGCCCTACCTCCTGCAGCCTCTGGGTCCTGGCCTGGCTTTGTCATCCACTGTTGTGTGCCTCTTGTTCCAGGGTCAGCCGCTGTGCATGTGGCTGAACGTAACAGAGCCTGTCCCAGCCCGGCCGTGAGATGTGTGGGAACTCAGAACCCTTCCAGGGCTACAGTGTGCTTGACTTACGGATGAGTGAGGGTACCTTGCCTATAGTTACTGTTTTCCTGTATAGTTACTCTGCTAGCTCTTTCATAGCTAATAAGTGAGCTGAAATTCTTAATTTTTTTCATTCAGTGTAAGAAAAAAGCAGAAGGAAATATACAGAAAGTTAACTTGGTTATTTCTGAATTGTGGGATTGCCAGTGATTTTGTAGTTTTGGAATATAGTAAAGTTTTTTTTACAGAAAGCATGTATTAGCTTTACTGTTAGAAAAAATTAATGGAAACCTTCGTTTATATTTAACTTAATTCATATGAGTAGTGCTTATCACTTTAAAAACATATAGTAAAAATCTGAAGGGAAGATGACCCTGAAGTTAGATAATGCCCTGTCACAATGTCAGAACAAAGCCACCCAGAGACCCAAAGAGTTGAATCCTTTTCTTTCTTTTTTTGTGGAGACAAGAGTCTTGCTCGGTCGCCCAGGCTGGGGTACAGTTGCGCAGTCCTGGCTCACTGTAACCTCTGCCTCTCCGGCTCAGGCTGTTCTTTCACCTCAGCCTCTTGCGTAGCTGGGTCTCCAGGCGCGCACCACCATGTACAGCTAATGTTTTCGGTATGTTTTGCCGTATTGCCCAGGCTGGTCTTGAACTCCTGAGCTCAAGCTTTCCACCGGCCCTGGCCTCCCAAAGTGCTGGGATCACAGGCATCAACCACCGCGCCTGGGCCTGAATCCTATACTTGGAATCGTTATGAAATGAGGACCCAACTCTGCAGTGCTGTGGCCAGGCCTTGCCCCCACACGCGGCTGCGCAGAGGCCGTCCCTTTGGTCCTTGTGTTGTTCTGCGCCCCTTCTCCCTTCACTCAGTGAACCTCCTCCAGCACTTTCTGTCCAGCAGACATGACAGTGCAGAGGCCCCAGGAGTCTTCCAGGGTTCGAGCTACTGTACATACAAATGCAAGACTGTATGTACCTTTTCGCTCTCATTCTGTGCTGAGTGTCAGGCACGAGCCGTGTGATCCTGCCATAGTTCGAGTGTGGCGGGCACATGGACTTCTGGTTCACTAAACTGGAAAAAATATTTGCACAAATGCAAAACCATGTCATTTTGTCTTTTCATTAAAGAATAGTTCATTTTCATAAAGTATCCTATGTTAACATGTAATGGGTTTATTGTTGTTTGTAAAGGAAATGATAACTTAAAAAATTTTTTTTCAGTTTGGACATGGTAAAACTAACTTAGTACCATTCTGATAACTCATGTGAACAAAATCTCTTTGGGGTGATCAGTGCTGTTTAGAGTGTGGTGTGGTTCTGAGAATGAAAAGTTTGAGAATTGCTGTTTTATCATAAACCGAAGTGCCTGGCACAGTACCGTAATGAACCAAACAAACAATTTCTGTTTCTCATAGAGCTTACATTCTGTCAAATTTTTGTGTCACATGCTTCAAAACAGTCAACTCCTTAGGTTTTACTGTCTTTTTATCATTGTGGAGATTTTGAGTGAAATTCAGCTATGAATGTGTATTTGTTTTCCCGTGCTGTCTCAGTCATATTACTGAGCAGTGCTGTGAATTTAGAAAAAGATCTCTGACATGAGTAGGAATGTGGTCTTCTACCAGGAACCTTTTTGATTGCAGAGAATTTATTAATGGATCTTGTGGTTTTCCGCGCATAGCCTGCATTTACTGTTCGAACCACAAGGTGGTGCCCTTGTTCCAAGTCCGAAGGCTGATGCTGCGCAGGACGCAGCTTGACAACACAGTTTTATATGGGTTGCTTTTTTGACAATTTAAGATGATTCTGCTTTGAAGTGCTTAGCAAAGAACCTTACCTTTCTTTCGCATCAGGGTGGCCTCATCTTAGAATGACACCCTAGAGTGTGTAAGAACCCCCCAGCAGGTTGAGCACCCCTTACCTGGGTGCTAACCTGGGTGCCTGGTCCCTTGGCACTCTCGACTGCTGCTTTTCTGTTTGTTGTATTTCTGATAGGACTGTTGCTCAAGTTGCACTACTGATCTGAAAAAAGAAATAGGCTTCTCTTCTATCATGGTGTGTAAGTTCTGTACAGCCTTATTTTTATGTCCCATGTTGTTCAGAAGAGGAGATGGGTGTCCTGGGAGGTGGGGGAGCCGTGTCCAGCTGCACTGTCCTTGCTGACTGAGCCGAAGGCAACATGAAGCTCTGGCCCTGAGAACGCACCAGGGAGTGTGTGGAGGTCATGCCTGCGTCCCTCCCTCAGACCCACGCTCTTAGCCTGTGCCCTACGCCAGGTGCCTCCTGGTGAAACTGCGCTGCTGCTCTGCCTAGCTCTGGCCCTCCTCTCAGGGAGGCTCTGGCAGGGACTGCCAGTGTTCTTCAGTGTCTTCAAAACTTTTTTCTCACATTAGAAAAATTTTAGGCCAGGCACAGTGGCCCATGCCTGTAATCCCAGCACTTTGGCAGACCCAGGTGGGCAGATCACGAGGTCAGGAGTTCAAGACCAGCATGACCAACATGGTGAAACCCCACCTCTACAAAAAATAGAAAAATTAGCTGGGTGTGGTGGTGTGCACCTGTGATACCCACTACTCAGGAGACTGATGCAGGAGACTAGCTTGAACCCAGGAGGTGGAGGCTGCAGTGAGCCAAGATCAGGCCACTGCATTCCAGCCTGGGATATAGGGCAAGACTCTGTCACAAAAAAAGAAAAAAGAAAAAAAGAAAAATATTAAGGCCCCTGTTTTTATGGTGATAATTGTGTGAAAGTGTGTATGAATTGAAAAGATAGAAAATGACAAAATTACTATGAACATAGTATCACTGAAAAATAGCATCTGCATGTGTTGACCTATTACGTAGCCTTCAGGAGCCAATACTAGGAGGATCTGGGAGTCTGTGGGTCCCTCCTAGGGACTGTATTGTTCTCAGGAGCCAGGGCCGAGGCCTTGATGGGGGCAGGACACTCTGTTGTCTTACAGTTGAGCCCAGGAGGCCCAGACAGGTGCTGACCAGGTAAAGCTGCTTTTCTCACACTCTGAAATACGGGTAGTGGAGAGGTAGCGGAGAGATCCGGGATGGGCAGGGAGACTTTCTACACAGGGCCTAGAGCCCAGTGAGCTTAGAGCACCACCAGCACCATCACACACGTGCTGTTTACGAGGCCTGGAGCACAGTGAGCTTAGCCAGCACCATAACCCATGCTGCCATTTACGAGGCAGTGCAGGGGCCGGGGGCTACAGTGTGACCCACCTGCACCAGGGCTTCCTGAGGGCCAACCTCTCCATTGAGCCCTGTGCTGAGACCAAATTTCAGGTGCTGAAAGACATTTAACAGGAAGGATTCTGCTCTTTCCTGGCATCTATCAAAGAACGCCAACGTGATATAAATTAAAACCCACGGTAAAATCTCTCAGAATTCCATCCCCTGCTCTGGCTCTCCCACACTGCAGGCTGGTGGAGAATCTCACTGTTGGCCAGTGTCCCCAGATGCCCCAACTCTCGGCTCCAGCGCTCTTTCTTTGTGCTCCTGTCCAGCCTCGAAGAGCAAGTCCAGGTTGCTGTGGTGCCTCCTGTACCTTGCCTCGTGCAGTCTGCCAGTGATTGCTGACTCACCTCTTGGTGTGTAAGACCCGCCATTAGTATTTAATCATCATCTTAAAGTATATTCTTCCAGTAGTTGTAGAGTACGTATTTTGTGCCCATGCTAGGTGCTGGGATTACAAAAGTGAACAGGAGCTCCCTTTGTAAGTGGGAGGCAGGCCTGTGTGGGTCATCACGGAGCCCGTGATGAGCTGCAAGGCCGCCTGAGCCCCGAAAGCTCACTGTACAGTTGGAGAGTCGCGGACACAGCGGGAGGTGTGATGGTCTGGGCCACACTACTGCGGGAATCTTGAGTAGCTCTGTGTCACTGGCATCTAGGATTTTCGACAGGTCATTCCTGGACCTGGAGATCATCAGGCTAGGTTAGAAATCTGCAGAATTCTGTTAAGGACCAGGTGTGTGGGGTGTGGGCCATGTTAGGTCTCTGATGCATATTCTTTTTTATTTTTACAACTTAAAAATTTTTTAAAAAAATGCATTCTTAGCTTGTGGGAAGTAAGAAAGCAGATGGGGCTGGATTTGGCCCTGGGGGCCGCACGCCTGGCCTAGATCGCTGAAGCTCCTTCTGTGCCTTGTCATGAAGTGTGAACTTGATTCCATGGGCAGTGGGAAGCCACTGAATTTTTAAAGAAGATTATGGTAAGGTCACAATTTTAGAAAGATAATTTTAACTGCAGAGTAGATGCTAGACTGAAAAGGGGAGAGACTGGAATTAGAAAAATGAGTTGCCAGATTCTTCCTATTACCGTTGACTTTAGGAATAACGTGGCATCAAATAAGAAGGTAGCAGTGGAATTTGATGGAATATTTAGGAGGCATGGAGTTTGGTGGCCAGTAGGAGGGAGTGATGTGAGGGAGCCTGAGTAGTGATGTTGACTGGCCGTTCATTTTATTTCACTTTTTAAAATTTATGTTTACTTTTTTGAGATGGAGCCTCGCTCTGTCGTTCAGGCTGGAGTGCTGTGGGGCTAAGGCGCATCGTAACGTCCACCTCCCCGGTTCAAGCGGTACTCCTGCCTCAGCTTCTGAAGTAGCTGGGACTGCAGGTGTGCACCACCACACCCGGCTAATTTTTAAGTTCTTTGTAGAGACAGGGTCTCCTTATGAGACAGCCAGATGTCTAGGCAGATTAAAAAAAAAAGGGTCCCCGGAGAATTTCCACCTGCCTCACAGGCATTTACTTAAGATGCTTTTGTGCAATTGAGTGAACCTGCCCGCAGGGTGCCGGAGCCTGCGTATGCGCAGGGTGGGTGGTTTGGGGCGGAGTGGGTGGGGCCACGGGGAATAACGACTTACTCGGGAGGAGCTTCTCTCTTCGGTTCCCGGGTGGGGCCCTGGCGTTCCATCTGTGAGGTGGGGGCCTGTCAGCAGGACTCCATCTCGCTTTGCTGAGGGTTTTTCTTTTTTCCGTTTTGCCCATTAAAACCCTGCTCTGCTCGCCCTTCAGTGTGTGCGTGCCTAAATTTTCCTGGTTGTGTGACAAGAACCGGGTTTTAGCTGAACTAAAAAGCAAAATTCTGCAACACTTAGGTTGCCCAGGTTGGTCTTGAACTCTGGGCTCAAGCGATCCTCCCACCCCAGCCTCTCAAAGTGCTGGGATCATGGATGTGAGCCGTCACACTCGGACTTTGACTGGACTGTACTCTTTTTTTTTTTTTTTTTTGAGACAGAGTTTCGCTTTGTCGCCCAGGCTGGATGCAATGGGGCAATCTTAGCTCACTGCAACCTCTGGGGTTCATGCGATTCTCCTGACTCAGCCTCTAGAGTAGCTGGGATTATAGGCATGTGCCACCATACCCAGCTAATTTTTTTTTGTATTTTTTTAGTAGAGATGGGGTTTCTCCATGTTGGTCAGGCTGGTCTCGAACTCCTGACCTTAGGTGATCCACCCGCCTCAGCCTCCCAAAGTGCTGAGATTATAGACGTGATCCACCATGGTTGGCCTTTTTTTTTTTTTAAAGACAGGGTGTCACTGTGTCACCCAAGCTGGACTGTAGTGGTGTGATCTCAGATCACTGCAACCTCTGCATACTGGGCTCAAATGAGCCTCTTGCCTCAGCCTCCCAAGTAGCTGGGATTAACAGGCCAGTGGCCCCATGCCTGGCTAATTTTGTATTTTTCATAGAGATGGGGGTTTCGCTATGTTGCCCAGGCTGGTCTTGAACTCTTGGACTCAAGGGCTCTGCCTACCTCGGCTTCCCAAAGTGCTGGGATTACAGGCATGAGCCACTGCGCCTGGCCTGAGAAGTTGTTTATTTCTGGAATTTTTCACTTATGTTTTTGAACTGTGGTTGAAACTGTGGCAAGCTAAACCATGGATCAAGGGGACTGCCGCGATGGATCTTCAGGTCAGGCAGCCTGGGGATCCATCTCAGGTGGTCCTTAGTGTAACGTCCTCTTTACATGTGGTTGCATCATTTGTTGATGTTTTGTTAGGGGTTGCCAAGGCTGTGAGAGGACTGATGGGGTGTTTTCTTTCATTTCCTTCGTTTTCTGTGTAAGGCTGTTCTCATAAAATGTGCTGGGAGTGTTTCCTCCTCCTCTTACTAATTCATGAGTACTCATGGGGTTAACTTTTTCCTAAATGTCTGTTGGTCATTTGGGAATGCCTGTTTAATTCATTTGCCTGTGTTTATGTTGATTGTCTTTTTAAAAAAACTGGTTTGTAGTTATTTCCTCATAAAGAGTAAGTAAAGCTATTGTGCTTAGCCAAATACATTGGATTTTTTTTCTGTGTTTTAAAGTTTATTCATTTTTACCTTATAAATGTTTGACATATTTTGGTAGTTAAGTCTGTAAAGCTTTTCCTTTGTGATTTCTGGCCTTAGTATTATGCTTAGAATCAGGCGTTCCTTGTTTCAGTGCTGTCAAGTATTTTTTCCTGCTGCTTTTATGATTGATTGTTTTGTGATGATTTCAGTCATCGATCTGCAGTGGTGATAGTCTTCTCCTCCCAGCAGTTAGCCAGCTGCCTCAGTGTCTCAGTGAGTGTTTTGTGACCCTCCCTTCCCGCCGACGTGAAATGCCGCTTTCTCTCCTATCGTATTCCTGTTTTTACATTGAAGTCTTGTGATTTTTAAAAAATTGCTTATGCTATTAAAAGCATCAGGTGGGACCAGGTGCCTGGTGTATGCCCGCCCATAATCCCAGCACTTTGGGAGGTTGAGTTGGTGGATCACTTGAGGCCAGGAGTTTGAGACCAGCCTGGCCAACATGGAGAAACCCTGTCTCTACTAAAAATACAAAATTAGTCGGGTGTGATGGTGCTTGCCTGTAATCTCAGCTACTCGGGAAGCTGAGTCATGAGAAACTCTTGAACCTGGGAGACAGAAGTTGCAGTGAGCTGAAATTGTACCACTGCACTCCAGCCTGGGCGACAGAGCCAGACTCTCTGTCTCAAAAAAAAAGAGAAATTATCAAGTGGGTCATCATTTGCATGGAAATAAATCATGTATAGATTTACCAGAAGACATAGTCCATTAAAAAAGGTAGAGATTGTACTGTTCATGTTCTGTGTGAGATACCAGTGTTTTAAATCAGTACCATTTGTCCATTGTGAGATGATTCTGCATCATGTTTTCTTAGCAGCCGTGGCAGAAGGTAGTTAGCAATTAGATAATGCAGTCTTCCAGAGGGGCCTCAGTGTGGGGGATGTAAAGAAGGTGCACCGTGTGCGGGGCACCACCTGTGTGGACCCTACCCTGAGCTTCTCCACACACCGCACAGGGGCCGCTGTGTGAGACTGGTGAGGCCGGACACTTGCGTGCGAGTCAGATGCTTGCGTGCTAGTTTGCTAGTCACTTGAATATCTGACTGGGATGCCTTGAGGAAGAGCGGTGACCCTGGGCCTGTTCACCAGGTGGCAGAAACCAGCTTAGATTGGCTTCTGCCCAAAAGGCCACTTGTCACCTCACGTGACAAGGAGCTTAGAAAGGCTTTGCTTCTGTGTGCCACCCTTGCTGGGGTCGCATCAAACGCCCTGAGGTGGATGGCTGTTCTGTTAGGCTCAGTGCTCTACGGAGATCCGCAGGCCCCACAGCTGGAGAGGGGGGAAGGATATGGTTTCTTACTGGACAGGCAGTGCTGGGTCCTTAGGACGATGGGTAACTCCTGCCCAGCTGCCAACAGGTTCCACTGCCCGTGCCTGCAGGCGCCGCCCTGCATGTGTGAGTGAGTGCTCGCACGCTGTACAAAGTGGAACTCACAGGCGGAAGGGCATGTGTGCTCCGGCCTTCACTCTGGGTTCTCAGTCTTTTCTCACGCTGAAGCAGGAAGGGCTGCGAAACAAACCACTCTAATACTGAACGGGAAAGGAAGTGGTGATTTACTGGGCAGGGAGCAGCTCCGGCATAGTTACCTAACAGCCCAGCTCTCCAACAAAGAAAATCCTTGCCCTTTTAAAGGCCTACAACTCTAGAAATTACCTGTGAAAGGGCCTTGCGTTATGGAGTAGGCGTTGGGTGCCTGACTTAGGTGGGGGTTTGATCGCGTGTAAGTAAAAACAATGCCTTCTGGAAAGATTCCTCCACACCGTATCCAAGATCCGCAGATGGGACTGTGGTTGGCAGTAGGGGTCTTATCCTTAACTTGGCTGGCAGCACCAGCCAGTCCCTCCTCTGGCTGGCTGCTAACTTTTCCTTTTGAGATGCAATGTAGAAGGCCAAAGAGGATTAAGGGTCTCCTTTCCCCAACACCAGTTTTCTTTCAGTTTCTAGTCCTTTCCACAACTAGCTTTGGTTATATTAATAAGTATAAAAGCCAAAATTGTGTTTCTGTTACACAGGTTTACTGTTACATGGATTAGGCCAATTTGACAGGGATTCTCATTTAATAGACTTTATTAAAATCCGATCAGTAAAGCTGTTACTATGGAATGCAAGCCGAGAGACAGAATGTATTACGCTCACTTGAATCTTTGTTAAAATGGCACTTGTAGACAAGAGATCAAAATCTCCAAAATCTCCGAGGTAAAATCTGATCTGCTGTTTGGAGCTACAATAAGGCTAAATAGTAGTGAGAATTCTGCTGATGCTCCCAGGGAATTAATAATGGTGGGGGGAGTAAAAACTACACATAAGCCAACTCCTTTAACATTGGTATGTAACCCTCCAAACATTTAATGATTGTATGTGTATATGAATGAATTAATTATAGAGATGGGGTCTTGTTATGTTGCCCAGGCTGGAGTACAGTGGCAGCACAATCATGGCTCACTGCAGCCCCAACCTCCTGGACTCAAACCCAGGTAGCTGAGACTGCATGTGCGCCACCATGACTGGCTGTGATGTAGATTCTTTTGCTCATGTTGGTTAAGGGAAAAGTGGTTGCCTAACAGTATGTATAGTGTTTCATTTATGTAATACGTATAAATTATACCTCTATCAGTATATTTGCACAGAAAAATGTTTGGAAGATTATACATGAATGTTAAAGTAATTGGCTTATGCATGGTTTTTACACTTTATTTTTTCCCTATTAATTTTCTTTACTTAAATTAAAAAAAAATTATACAATGACCCGAGTTTTTCTTTTCAAAATCAAATACCATTCAGGCAGAATGTCCCCACGTCCCCTTCCCACTCTCCACCTCCACAGCTTGTATTGTGATGAGTTTGATGTATGTCCTTGGATCTTTGCCTTTAATGTTTTAGAGATATGCTTGAACCCATCAACAATATAATATTGTTTTGTATATATTTCATTTTTGTCTATTACTTTTTTTGCTTGTTTTTTGAGACAGAGGCTCACTCTGTCACCCAGGCTGGAGTACAGTGGTGCAGTCATGGCTCACTGCAACCTTGACCTCCCAGGCTCAGGTGATTCTCTCACCTCAGCCTCCTGAGTAGCTGGGACTACAGGAGCATGCCACCACGCCTGACTAATTTTTGTATTTTTTGTAGAGACGAGGTTTTGCCATGTTGTCCAGGTGCGTCTTGAACTCTTGGACTGAAGCAATCTGCCTGCATTGGCCTCACAAAGTGCTGGGATTACAGGGGTAAGCCACTGTGCCCGGCCAACTGTTTTTATTTTGGAATAATTTCAACTGAATAGAAAAGTTGCAACTGTGATAAAAGAGATCTTTTTCTTGAGCTGTTTGAAAGTTGCCTCCTAGATGCTCCTGCATTCCTAAATATGTTAGTGTGTGTTTCTTACAAAGCCATCCTTTTTTGATGCTATTGTGTTGTTTTTGTTTTGAGATACAATCTTACTCTGTCACCCGGGCTGGAGTGCAGTGGTATGATCTTGGCTCACTGCAACCTCCACCTCCCAGGCTCCAGCGATCCTCCTACCTCAGCCTCCCAAGTAGCTGGGACCACAGGTGTGTGCCACTAGGCCTGGCTAAGTTTTTGTATTTTTGGTAGAAACAGGGTTTTGCCATGTTGCCCAGGCTGCCCTCGAACTCCTGAGCTCTGGTGATCTACCCACCTCGGCCACCCGAAGTGGTGGGATTATAGGCATAAGCCACCATGCCCAGTGTACAAAGCCATTCTTTTACTAAATTATGATATAAAAGTTATATGTAACTTTTATTAAATATGATATTTATGTGATGTTTTGCTATGTCGTATTTTTTTTTACTCCATAAAGGTTACTCTTTTCTGATTTTAATTGTTGCATATATATATATATATGTTTTTTTTTTTTTTTTTTTTTTTTTTTTTT
>NW_022437066.1:496020-504591 GCF_009761245.1 Sapajus apella | reverse complement strand
GCAACTTCTGCCTCCCAGGTTCAAGCAATTCTCCTGCCTTAGCCTCCCGAATAGCTGGGATTATAGGCATGTGTCACCACACCCAGCTAATTTTTGTACTTTTAGTAGAGATGGAGTTTCTCCATGTTGGTCAGGCAGGTCTTAAACTGCCAACCTCAGGTGATTCACCCACCTCGGCCTCCCAAAGTGCTGGGATTACAGGCATGAGCCACTGCGCCCAGCCGCATATACATTATATGACTGCTTTTAAAGGAGTCCTTTCTAATAATTGCGTTGGTTTCATAGCCAGAAATTAAAGAAGTTTGTGATTGCATCTATAAGGTTGGTTTGTATACCTCTAAATCTTTTTTCCCCCTTGCTGGTTTTTTTATTGTGATAAAATATGCTTAACACAAATTTTACTGCTTTAACCATTTCTAAGCGTGCTCTAAGTGGCATTAGGTACATTCACAGTGTTGCGTAACAACCATTGTAGCCATCATCATTGTTTCCAAGATGTTTCCGTCACCCCAAGCAGAAACTCTGTATCCATTCAACAGTAACTTCTCTTATCTTCCTCTTCCTAGCCCCTGGTAACCCCTACTAGACATTTTTCTTTCTGAATTTGCTTAAACCCAATATTTCGTGTAAGTGGAATTATATAATATTTGTCCTTTTGTGTCTGGCTTATGTCATGTAGCCTAGGGTAGGGCTTTCAAGATTCATCCACGTTGTATCATGTATCAGAACTTCATTCCTGGATACATCGTGTCTTGTTCATCCATTCATCTGTTAATGGGCACAAATTTTTTCCTATCTTCTGGCTGTTGTTAATAGTGCTCTTATGAACATGTATATGTAAGTTTCTGTTTTCAGTTCTTTGGAGTACACACTTAGGAGTGGAATTGCTGGATCATGTGGTAATTCTGTGTTTAACTTCCCGAGGTCAAACTGACAAACTATTTTCCGTGGTAGCTGCATCGTTTTGTATTCCACTAGCAATGCATGAGGGCTCAGATTTCTCTACTGCTCACCAACCCTTTTTACTGTTCATTTTGTTGGTTGTAGCTGTCCTAGTGGGAGTGACATGGTCTTTGTGGTTTTGACTTGCATTTCTGTAATGAATAATGAATTATGTTGAGCATCTTTTCATGTATTTATTGGCTGTTTGCATATCTTTGGAGAAATATTTATTCAGATCTTTTGCCCCTTTTAAAATTTGTCTTTTTATTGCGTTGTAAGAGTATTTATTTAGTCAGTCAGTCAGTCAGTCAGTCATGGGATCTCACTGTGTTGCCCAGGCTGGTCTTCAGTCCCTGGACTCAGGTGGTACTCACAGTTCAGTCTCCTGAGTAGCTGGGATTACATGTGCATGCCACTGGCTTGTAAGAGTTCTTTATGTTTCCCAGATACTGGACCCTTACCAGATACTGATTTGGAAATACCTTCTCTTGTTTCTTAACTTGTGTTTTTATTTCCTGATGGTATCCTTTCCAGCACAGATGTTTTTAGTTTTGATGACATCCAGTTTATCTGTTTTTTTTCTTTGGTGTCTTGTGCTTTTGGTGTCATGATTTAAGAAACTGTTGCCTAAATCAAGGTTGTGAAGACTTACCGTTATGTTTTCTTGTAACAGTTTTGTAGTTTTATCTCATATTTGTTTTTGATCTATTTTGAGGCAGTCTTTAAAATTTAATTAAAAAAATTTTTTTTGAGACAGGGTCTTGCTCTGTGAGCCAGTCTGGAGTGCAGTGGTGTAATCACAGCTCACTGCAGCCCCAACCTCTGGGGTTCAAGTGTTCCTTTCACCTCAGCCTCCTGAGTAGCTGGGATCACAGGTGTGCACCTCTACCCCCGGCTAGTTTTTGTATTTTTTGTAGAGACTCAGGGTTTGCCATGTTGCCCATGCTGGTTTGGAACTCCTGGCTTCAAAGCTGTTTGGCCTTCAAGAGTGCTGGGATTAGAGGCGTAAGCCACTGTGTCCAGCTGAGTCCATTTTTATACAGCGTGAGGTAGGGGTCCAACTTCATTCTTTTGCATGTTGAAATCCAGTTGCCCCAGCAACATAGTTGGAGACATTGTTTCACCATTGAAAGGTCTTCCTTATCAAATTCCTGGTCTATTCTTGTCGAATATCAATATACCATAAAGGTAAGGGCTTATTTCTAGGCTCACAATTCAATTCCATTGATATATATGTCTGACTTTTTGCCAGTAACACACTATTCTGATTATTGTAGCTGCGTGTTAAGTTTTGAAATGGGGAAGTGTGAGTCCCCCAGCTTTGTTCTTCTTTTTCCAGGTGGTTTTGGCTCTCCTGACTCTCTGAATTTCCTTATGCATTTTAGAATCAGCTTATCATTTTCTGCAACAAAAACAGCAGCAAAGCTTGTTGAGAGTTTACTGGGGGCTGCAGTGGGTCAGTTTCAGTAGTCTGTTTCCTGAATATTTGTGTTCCCCCCCAAATTAATATGTGAAGATGCTGCCCGATCAAGCTGTTAGTGTTAGCAGGGGAGGCTTTTTGGGGGTGCTTATGTCATGAGGCAGAGTTCTCATGAAAGGGATTAATGCCTTAGAAAAGAGGCTTGGGAGAGACTCCTTCCCATCCCATGAGGACACAGCAAGAACATGGCAGGCTTTGAGCCCGGAAACGGGAACCTGGCTGCACCCTGAATGTGCCAGTACCTTGATTGTGGATTTCCGAGTCTCCAGAACTTGAAAAAAATAAATTTCTGTTGAGTCTGTACCAGCCACATTAAGGTAGCTTGTTACAGCAGAGCCTGAAAGGATAGAGTCAGGTGCGGATGCATCATCGCCTCCAGAGTGTGCTCTGATCCTTCAACATGGGCGTCTTGCCATTCCATTTAAACTTCTTTAATTTCTTTCAACAATGTTTTGTAGTTTCATTGTACGAGCTTGAACTTATTTTGTTAAATTTATTCCTTTAGTACTATTTTTGGTTTGGAAATTTTTTTTTTTTTAGATGGTGTCTTGCTCTGTTGCCCAGGCTGAAGTGCAGTGGTGTGACCTTGGCTTACTGCAATCTCTGCCTCCTGGGTTCAAGCAGTTCTCCTGTCTGAGCCTCCCAAGTAGCTGGGACTACAGGTGCATGCCACCACACCCGGCTAATTTTTGTATTTTTAGTAGAGACGAGGTTTTACCGTGTTGGCCAGGTTGGTTTCAAACTCCTAATCTCAAGTGATCTGCCTGCCTCGGCCTTCCAAAGTGCTGGGATTACAGGGGTTACATGGCATTGCGCCCAGCCTGAAGCTGTTCTTGGAATGTCATTTTTGTATTCTTCATTGATACTTCATATAAATACGGCTCATTTCTGTGTGTTGATCTCATACCTTGCCACCCTGCTGGACTCTCTTGTCCTGCACTGGGCCATGACCGGCTGCCAGCCCTGCTCTCCTGCTCAGAGCACGTGGAGGCCGCGCTGATGCCTGTGCTTGCTGGAGGCTCTTGAAATGACCATTTGGGAAGCATAAACATATCTGCTTTATTGTGAAGAGAAATGTCAATGTAGAGCATTTGTGCTGTGTAAATGAGGTTTTTAAAAGGGATATATAGTTTTATAATATTATGGAAATACTTAGAAAATACCATTTTAACAGGTTGTCCACCCGCTATCCGCTTGATGGCCCTCACTTAGCTGTGCGTTTTGTGTATGCTCTGCACACGCTTATATTTGTCACGATGAGGAGTTTGCTTCTGCGTTCCCCTTGGTTGGTGTCATGTCACTGGAGGACAGGTGGTTTGTAAAGGTCTGTGTCGGCCACTGAGTCTGTCCTGAGTGAACCGGTCACATCCAGGACGGCTGTGGCCGCCTCTTCCGAGCTCCCATCTGCTATTGTGGATGTCTTTGTACAAAAGGAAGTGAGTGTTCTGACGGGAGGGGTGTGCAGGAGTGACAGCTTGTTCCCCATTCTTCTTTGTAAACTAGAAAGGACTTTATTTTCAATTAAGAAAGAAGTCTGTATGTATAATCTTATTGTGGAAAAAAATCAAGCATTATAAATAAAGCTGCACTTTCCTTTGGTCACTGGATCCCACCGCCAGATTTCTAGCCCCTCCCCAGAAATATGTTGTATTGTGAGTTTGGTGTGTGTCCTTCTGGAGTATAATTGAGCCATGTGCTGCTGTTTCTGTATATACTTTTTAACATAATGAAATTGTACTCAGTGTGTTGACACAGCCAGGCGTGGTGGCTCACGCCTGTAATCCCAGCACTTTGGGAGGCCAAGGTGGGCGGATCATGAGGTCAGGAGTTCGAGACAAGCCTGACCAACGTGGTGAAACCCGTCCCTCCTAAAAATACAAAAGCTGGCTGGGCTTAGTGGTGCCCCTCTGTAATTCCAGCTACTCAGGAGGCTGAGGCAGGAGAATCGCTGGAACCTGGGAGGAGGAGGTTGCAGTGAGCTGAGATTGTACCACTGCGCTGCAGCCTGGGTGACAGAGTGAAACTCTGTCTGGACAAAAGAAAAGAAAAGAAAAAAAATGGACACATAACAGATGTACATTTTTTGGGTACCTGTGATCATTGTTTGACGTGTGAATAAAGAGCTGAGGAGGGTAAGAGAGATGAGCTGCATAGACAGCTGGGAGGAAGGGGCTCCAGGTGGGAATGACTGCAGTTGTGAGGGCCACATCCTGGGCAGGTGCCCACCACATTGGCTGCTGTGCCTGGCGTGGAATAGACACTTGGAAATGAGGCTGAGGAGCTCTGGTCAGTCCTGGTGAACAGAAGCAGTGCATGCACAGGCTCTTGGAAAGAGCTTGGCTTTTATTCTGAGCAAGATGGGAAGCCATTAGAATGTTTTAAACAGAGGAATGGTGATGATATGACTTAAATTTTAATGGGATTTCTGTGTTAAGACTCAAGGGGATGTGGGGAAACTGAGCAAGAGAGCAGATGGCAGTGTTGCTGGCGTGAGAAGTGCTGGGATTTCTCCTGCATTCTGAAGGTGGAGAGCGGATTGGTCGATGGGCGTCATGTAGAATTTGGAAGCGAGGGATGCAGGGTGACTGACTCTTGTGTATTTGCTTTTTTATTTCACAGTATTTCATGGAGCTCTCTCCAGGTCAGTACATAGAGATCCACTTGATGAGCTGTTGCATAATAATTACATACCGGGAGGCTGAGTGCAGTTCTCATGCTGTCATCCCAGCACTTTGAGAGGCTGAGGTGGGAAGATCGCTTGAGCCCAGGAGTTCGAGACTGCCGTGAGCTGTGATTGTCCCACTGCACTCCCGCCTGGGCGACAGTCTCAAAAAAAACAAAAGCTATATACTAGGTGTTGAAGAATATAATATACCGTGTTTCTCTTTAATTTTTTGAGATGGAGTCTTGCTATGTTGCTCAGGCTGGAGTGCAGTAGCATGATCTCGGCTCACTGCAACCTCCACCTCCCGAGTTCAAGTGATTCTCTTGTCTCAGCCTCCCCAGTAGCTGGGACTACAGGGGCCCATCACCACGCCCAGCTAACTTGTGTATTTTTAGTAGAGATGGGATTACACCATGTTGGCCAGGCTGGTCTTGAACTCTTGACTGTGTGATCCACCTGCCTCGGCCTCCCAAAGTGCTAGGATTGCAGGCATGAGCCCCCGTGCCCGGCCCTCTCCTTTAAACATTCCCATATTGGTGGTCATTGTGATGATCACGTGTGTGTTGCTGTTACAAATAGCATTGTTGGTTTAAACAGCATTGTATATTCTTCCACATGTACATGTCCGAGAGTTTTTCTAGATAAGCACCATGAAGTTAAGGTGCTGGGTCACACAGAGAGGGCTCATTTAAACATGTTTTAAAATTGTGACAGAATATACATAACATAAAATTCAACATCTTAACCATTGTAAAGTGTACAGCTCAGAACTGTTCAGTTTATTCACACTGTACCTCTCTTGCTACTATCCAGCTCCGGAACTTTTCCATGATTTCATGCTGAAACTGTCTCCGTTAAATGCCGTATGCATTCCTCCCTCCCCTCAGCCCTTGACACCCACCTTTCTACTTCTACTTCCTGTCTCTATCACTTGGGCTACCTAGGGACCTCATGAAAAATGAGGTATACAGTAATGAGGACCATACAGTATTAATCTCTTTCTGCTTGGCTCATTTTTCATAGCATCATGTCCTTGAGGTTGATCTATGTTGTGAGATGTGTCTGAATTCCCTTCCTTTTTGAGGCTGAATTATATATATATATATATGTAAACACACACACACACACACACACACACTCACTCACTCACTCACTCACTCACTCACTCACTTACTTTTGTAGAGACAGAGTTTCTCTATGTTGCCCAGGCTGGTCAAATTTCTGAGCTCAAGTGATCACTTTAGCTCAGTGAGCCACTGTGCTTGGCTGTAGCGTTCTGTTGTGAGGATGGACTGCGTTGATGGACGCTTGGGTTGCTTCCACCCCTTGGCTATTGCAAGTGATGCTGTTGTGAACATGATGTATATATATCGCTTTGAGTCCCTGCGTTCAATTGCTAGGTCATATGGTAATTCTGTTTTTGATATTTTGAGGAACCGCATACTGTTTCCCATGGCAACTGCACCATTCTGCATTCTCACTATCGGCACACAAGGGTTCCAACTTCTCCACACCCTTGCCAGCACTTGTAAGGGTCCATCTTTTTGATGACAACCTCTCATGGGTGTGAAGTGGCCTCTCTTGCTCAGGCATTTGCCTGGCCCTTGGCTTCTGCTCACACACCAAGTGCCCTGTCTCCACTGTGTTTCCTCCTCCTGGATTTTTCCTTCCCTTCCTCTTTTAATACAGGAGCTTTCGAGATTGTTCTCTTTCCCTGAAATACAAATGAAGTGAGGTTTGCTGAAAACTCACAGGATATTCCTGATTCTTCTGAAGTGAATTGCAAAACAGGCAGAACTAATGAGAAGGGTGATGTGTGTAAGAATTTGGAAATGGCGTGAGATGAGAATCATACAAAACACCAGCCGGTATCATGCAAGGTTCCAGAACACCACTGGGGAAGGAGCCGCCCTCAGCACTGATGAAGAACGTTTACATGCACCTTTGGATATTTCAAATGATGTATTGTCGCTGGATGGTACTTTTCTTTTCTTCTTTTTCTTCTTCTTCTTCTTCTTTTTTTTTTTTTTCTTTTTTTTGAGATAGTCTCACTCTGTTTCCCAGGCTAGAGTGCAGTGGCTCGATCTCACCTCACTGCAACCTCCACCTCTTGGGTTCAAGCAATTCTCCCGCCTCAGCCTCCTGAGTAGCTGGAATTACAGGCGTGCACCACCATGCCTGGCTAGTTTTTGTATTTTTAGTAGAGATGGGGTTTCACCATGTTGGCGAAGCTGGTCTGAAACTTCTGACCTCAGGTCATCCACCTGCCATGGCCTCCCAAAGTGCTGGAATTAACAGGTGTGAGCCACCGTGCCTGGCCTTAGATGGTCAGTCAACTTTTTCTTTTTACTTAGAAAGGAGTTTTTAAAACTGTAGAAAGTGAGAAAACTCTCTTTTAGACATTGGCATCTTACATGTGTGGGAAGGAATTAGGTGATCTGTGCACTGGTGAGGAGCACGTTGCACGGTAATGTGCTGGGTGGCAGTGAGCAGTGCTCAGGCGCGTGCGCCTGCCCTGGTGAAGCTGCCACACTCCAGTGTGCAGTGTCTGCTGTTGCTGGACGTGGCAGCACCAAGGAAGAAGCCTGGGCAAGAGCTGACTTCAGAGCTGGCTGAGGAGGGTAAACATGTGTGGGTGGGGGTAGGGCATCTTTCAGAAAGAGGGGACAGTCAGAAGCCTGAGTCTGGGTGGATGTGGCCAGAAGAATTGTCCTTGGAACCAGCCGGACTGCACCTCTGCCCACCTCACCTGGGGGATCTGGACGGGATACCCTTTAGGGAGGCTGAGGCAGGTGGGTCTCTTTATCTCTGGGCACAGCAGAGGTTTTCAGCATGGCATTCATAAGAGTTTTTAGAAAGGAAAATGGTGTAGTGGGTGGATGGAAAGAGCAGGTTGATTGTTGCACTTAGGGAGATGGACTGAGGGCCAGAGGCACAGCATGGAGCTGGAGACGCACAGTGTGGCTGGGCTTAGGGGACTGGTTATGTTTTTGGACACGTGAAGTTAGTGGGTGTCTAACAAGAAGTGGTTGATGTCTTCCACATGGCAGATATTAAACACCTTAATTTTATATTTATTAAATATATGGAATAATATTAATGCTGATAATCGATTCACAACTTAGACATCATCCATAGTCCTGAGGGTCCACCTCATAGTCCGCTGAGCTGGGTTTTGTAGTTAGTTGTTCCCATTTTACTTCAGACAAAACGTGCACAGAGAGGTTAAGAAACCAGGGTTACACATCTAATTAATGACCGAGCTGGGATTTCAATCTAGCCAGTCTGATATTAAGCCATGCCTGTCACTTACCCACCATGCGATGGTGCAGGAGGCTGGCTACTACCTGCCATGCAGTGATGCAGGACACTGGCCGATACCGGCCACGCGATGGCGCAGGATGCTGGCTGGAATCTGCCACGTGATGGCGCAGGATGCTGGCCGATACCCGCCACGCGATGGCGCAGGACGCTGGCCGATACC
>NW_022437066.1:473876-496010 GCF_009761245.1 Sapajus apella | reverse complement strand
CCATGGCGCAGCATGCTGGCCGATACCTGCCACACCATGGCGCAGCATGTGAGCCTGGCACACAGGCAGGAGCTGTTAGCACATGTTGCTGGCTAGCAAGTGGCCAGGCACAAGGCCCCAGGGTGCCATTGACCTAGAGAATCTCCTGGAAGGCAGGCCGTCAGCTCCGCAGGCCCGGGAATTCGGTGTTGCAGGTAAACCAGGTTGTGGCAGTTGTACTCTCAGTCTCAAAGGAGACGAGAGATCAACTAGAACATCAGCATATTTAGTGGTGGTAAGAAAGGCGAGTTGCAGTCTCCAGCTTGAGTGCCCTTAGAGCAAATAACCCCTGGCTTCACGCTCCCCAGTTACATCAAGGCACCTGCTCTGGTCATGGCTACTTTTTGGTTTTGGACCTGAAAGACTCTAAACAGGCAGGGTCTCGCTGATGGGAATTAGGAGTTGTTGGGGTCTTTGCAGGCAGGCGCTCACACCCTGTGCACTTGCGTCGTTGGCCGCCCAGCCCCTGGGCCTGCCCTTGGCACGTGGTGCATCTATAGGGGCACTTGGACTGCTCACCTTCCTGGTTTGCTGATCTCCGTTGGTCTGGTCCCATCAGGGCACAGACTGCAGCCGTGGAGCCCAGGCCTTGGTGGCAGGTGGGCTCCAGAGCCTGGATTGCTGTTAGAGCTGCGTGTCAGGCCTGTGCTGGGAGCACGGACCGCGCCCTGCAGCTGGTGTTTGCTCTGACCCCTGCTGGCGAGGGGAAGAAGGGCAGGACAGAGGGCATGGCTTTCCTTGTCTCTCGCCACAGACTGCAGGGCTCGGAAACTCAGGGGCTGAAACAACAACAATCATTTGTCACCCGTTTCAGGGGGCAGGAATTCAGACCACCTAGAGGAGATGACGTTTTTCTGGTGCACGAGTCTAGGGTCTCAACTGGAAGACGCAAGCATGGGGTGTTGTTAGTATGGGCTGCTTCACTTTCACGCCTGGTGGCCAGCACTAGTTAGTGGGTTGTTGGCCAGGGCACCCACGTGTGGCCTCCCAGATGGTGTGGGCCCCTCACACATAGAGCAAGCAAGCAAAGCAGAGCTGGGTGGAGGCCGTGATCTGTGCCATGGCCTGTCACTTCAGCCACACGCCTTAGGTCCAGGCAGTTAGGTCCACCGAGGCAAAAGTGAGGGGACACTGACCCATCTCTGGATGGAGGAGTCTCAGCACACTGCTGGAAGCACATGAGGGACTGGCACACGTGTACACTGGTTTTGCCATCTTTGGATAAATCCTGTAGCCTAAAGAACTAGACAAAGGCAGCAGTAGGGATGGAGCCACGTTCAATTTTCTTTTCTTTGCAGAGAGGCTCAATTAAGGGTTAAGCAGCAGATGGAAAAGGAATCTGTTCTGATATTTTAAAATCCCTTAAATGTAATTTCTGGGGCTACTTTGGATATTAATTGTTTTTTTCCAAATTTAGGAACCAACTTTCCTTTTTCTGCCAAGGGAAAAAACAAAAAGACAAAAGAGGGAAAAGAAAATCTCTCAGATATTGAAAGGATTCATTCTTTTTCTCTCCACCCCTTTTGATAATTAGCTGGTGAAATTGGTATGTGGAATGTGGTGTAAAATTAGGGGGTGGGCAGACAGTGTTCTTCATCTCACGAGTTTCCTGGACCGAACTTGCTTCCTGTCTTGGAGAAGCCGTTTGGCATTTCAAGTTCTTTCTTGCTGTTGTTAGGTTCCCAAGGAGAGGATGAGTCGAGTTTCTTTCAGACCCCGGGCTTTACTAAAACAGAAAGGAGCAAATGGCAGACTGGAATGTGACATTTTTCTTATTTTGACTAGAATCAAAAAAATCTCCACCGTTAGGTAGAGAAGGCAATCTTTGTCTGCCCTGTGTGTTGGTTGTTGTGAAATGACGTTTATAAATGTTGATAGTGTGTAGGATAGCCCAGCGGACCAGTGTATTTTCTTGTCAGGGGGAAACAGTTTCCTTCTCATAGTCCCCCCGGTTGTGAAATGCTAACATCAAGTTCAACTGTGGAATCATGAAGATAAGTTTAAAGAGACCGCACAGGTTCTTTCCTTCCATTTGCTTAATGTCCTGCCATCATGGGGGTATCTTTAAAGCTCAGGTAGATAATACGTGAAAGTTGACACACCCCTCCCAAAACACAAATGGCAGAGTAGAAATGTGTGGAGGCCTCATTGGGAGGAACATCAGATCAGTTCCATGGGAGAATGCCTGCATCTTCCTCGCTTCGCTCCTGAGCTCGTGTGGTTCTCACTTGCAGTCGTGCCTTCTGGTACGACCAGACTCCTTACGAAATGGCTTTGACTCCTCTTAAACAGTTAAAAAGCTAGCCTTCGTGGTGCTGTGCTTGTACCACTCTACCCCAGCCTGGGTGACAGGCTTGAACCTTGAGTTCTGGAGGGAGCCTGTCTATGAAATGGCTGCAACTTCCATGGGAGGGTCGAGTGTGCTGTGGCTGGGGCCGGTCCTGCAGCTCTCTGGAAAGCCCAAGTCAGCGGCACAGGACTCCAGAGCAGACCACAGAGTTGGCCCTGAGAAAACGGAGTAGAGGCTGGGCGCGGTGGCTCATGCCTGTGATCCCAGCTGAGGTGGCTGGATCACTTGAGGTCAGGAGTTTGAGACCAGCCTGACCAATGTAGAAAAGCCTTGTCTCTACTAAAAATACAAAAATTAGCTGTGCGTGGTGGTATGTACCTGTAATCCCAGCTACTTGGGAGGCTGAGGCAGGAGAATCATGTGAACCTGGGAGGAGGAGGTTGCAGTGAGCCAAGGTGGCACCACTGCATGCCAGCCTGGATGACAGTTTGTCTCAAAACAAATAAAACCAGAGTTTGAGATCCAGGTGCTCAATTGTTTGTCTTAGCACTTGACCTCCATGTTTCTGTGTGGTCTCTGGTTCCAGAGCAGGCACTACTGAGCACACTTGGCCTGAGGCAGACCCTGCTCTGCCCATTGGGTCGGCCAACCTGGCCTTATGCTCACTGCACGCAGGGTTGGACACTTTACCCAGCATACTGTTTGAAGATTTGTTTTGAAGCAGTGTTAAATTTCTGGTAACTTTAAAGAGTTTTCTTTTAGCTTTATATATAGGAGGACACTTTTTGTAGTTAAAATCTTACTGTTGAGATTAGAAATTTTTCCTTTGGATCATTTATATAATATTTTGTAATTTAGGAATACGTTGATAGAATATTCATTTCCAAAGTAGTTTCTATGGTTGCATTCATAGAGCCAAATTACAAGAAGTCTTCAGTAATTTGTTTAGTCTAAGAGAAGAACAAAGCTTTCTGGAGAAATGAGCAGAAGAGCCTTTAGATAAGATGACTGTTTTCTCCCTGTGAAGTTTTCCATTCAGACAATTCTATCCATATAGCTCCTTTTCTGTAGTTGGACCTTGTGTGTAAAATGACTGCACATTCTGGTCCGAAGGGAGGATGGCACTTTTGTGAGGGCGGTGGCTCATGGAGGCCCCACTCTCAGGCTTTGGCACCAGCCCCCTGGTAGTGTGCAGAGACACAGTGTGGAAGTGAAGGCTACCGTAACAAGCGCTGAGAATGGTCATTATGGTTGGTTTGTTGACAGAACGTGGACCCAATTTGTCTTGTCCAGCATGTTGTGGAAACTCCAAACTTTGACTAGGAAAAGAAAGGATCACTTCTGGGGTAACTGTGATGTGGCTGTATTATTGAAGACTCGGTAAACCACCTTATTCCTCCTCACCTCATGGTGGTAATTGACTGCGCGGGCTGTAAAACGCCATTGTTTGCCCTGTCTGTGGTGAACATGAAGGATCAGATGTCATCTTTTTAGTGGGTGAGGGCATCTCTGGAAGGCCACTAAAGCTGCCTAAGGTATCACTGAAAGGTGTTTTCTTTTTTTTTTTTGAGACGGAGTTTCACTCTGTCGCCCAGGCTAGAGTGCAATGGCGCGACCTCAGCTCACTGCAACCTCCGCCTCCTGGGTTCAAGCGGTTCTCCTGCCTCAGCCTCCCGAGTAGCTGGGATTACAGGCACCATACCCAGTTTTTTATTTTTGCTAAAGACGGGGTTTCACCGTGTTGGCCAGGCTGGTCTAGAACTCCTGACCTCAGGTGATCTGCCCGCTTCCGCCTCCCAAAGTGCTGGCATTACAGATGTGAGCCACTGCACCCAGCCTCACTGAAAGGATTTTTAAAGCTAGTGAGCAGGTTGCCAGGTTGTTCAAAGGTAGAGTGGGCAGAGAGGTGGCTGGCTATCCCCTAGGCCCAGATGGAGATGGGCAGGGTTCCTTTCTGCCAGCCTGGAACCTTAGGGGCACCCTCAGTCCATTTCAGGGGCAGGCAGGGCCTAGGTTTACAGGCATCCATGAAGCCATTGAGTCTGTTTTTTTTGTAATATACCAGTGGCCAGTGTCCCATCTGTTTTGCAGTCAACACGGTTCCATTGGTTCTTTCTCCTATCTCTTAAAATTTAAATTTATAAAATTATTTGAATACTTTTATGGGCTTGTCTTTGAATAATTTTAACAGAGATTATCCAAAATATGTCTAGTCCTTATTTATCTTTCAATTTTAGGAATCTCATAAGGGGCAGTGTCTCAGTTTCTATGATCTTTTCCCCACTAGACATTGTTTATTTAAAAAAAAAAAGTCAGTAGTTTGGTAGAAATAGACAAAGCAGGCGGCCACGCAGTGGGAACCTCACCTGCAGGGGCAGGCGATGCCCTGTTCTTCCCCTCACCTTTCAGGTGGGCAGGCGGTGCAGGTGCTGGCGAGGAGACTCCATAGGAGCAGGCAGTCGAATACCGAAGGTATGCTGCCGTCGTTTCTGGAAAAGTGATGCTGAGCTCTTCACAAAAGTTTAACAATTTATATTGTATGTGTAATCAAAACTGTCTTTTACAAAACCATCTAATGTCAAATGTAAAATTAAGGTTAACTGTATTATGACAAATTGTATTGGCTGCATGGTCATTTTGTATTAAATGACAAAGAAATGTCCACTTGTAGATGTAAAGTAATGCTGTCCTGTCAGCCATGAGAAGGAAACTCATTCAGTTGAAAATGTCGGGCCAGGCATGGTGGCTCACAATCTGTAATCTCAGCACTTTGAGAGGCTAAAGCGGGCAGGTCACTTGAGGTCAGGAGTTCGAGACCAGTCTGGCCAATGTAGTGAAACCCCATCTCTACTAAAAATATACAAATTAGCCAGGCTCTAATTGTTGTGCATCTATAATCCCAGCTACTTGGGAGGCTAAGGCAGGAGAATCATTTGAGCCCGGGAGGCAGAGGTTGTAGTGAGCCGAGATTGTGCCACTGCACTCCAGCCCGGGCGACAGAGTGAGACTGTCTTCCCTGCACCCCACAAAAAAAAAAGAAAATGTTGTTTCCTGGGCATAGTGGTTCATGCCCCTAGTCTCTACTGTTGGAAGGCTGAAGTGGGAAGATCTCTTGAGCCCAGGAGTTCGAGGCTACAGTGAGCTGTGATCGTGCTACTGCTCTCCAGCCTGGGTGACAGAGTGAGACCCTGTCCGTAAAAATGAATGAATAGGCTAATGTGTATATGCTGCCTTTGCTTTACCTACAAATTATGTTAAGTTTAAGTGATTATTGCATGCTTATTTTATAATTACATTTAGAGGAAGAGACATACAAATAAAGTGATGGTGTTGTAAAAAGTTGAAGCTTTTTATTTTAATCATTAAGAAAATCTCAGTTATGTAAACATGTATCATCATGTGGAATAAAAACGTTACCACCTTCTGTCCTGTGTTGCTAAAAAGAATTTGTGAGGTCACTAGCATGAACATAACTACACACCAATATTTACCTAAAGAATGTATTCATTTTACGGACTTTGCCTGTGAGTACTTCTCCTATCCCTCTGTCCGCCTTTTGGATATCACCTGAGCTGTGACCGTGACTGGATGCTTCATGTCTGTTTCATGTCTTACAGCAGCCTGCAGTGCCAGCCTCCCCAGGAGCTGCTCATATGCTTGGCCTCGACATCCAGCATGGGGCCCGAGTTCTGCTTCACTTTCAGGGAAACTTTTTTCCCCCTAGGTTTTTGTGTCTACCTAAATCCACCAATGAACATTTAAGAAAAAACTTCACAAAGTGGGAAATACTCCTTTTTCTCCAGCCATGTCAGTGCCTTAGACAATGTGTTAAAGTGGGCATTCGGAAGAGGAGAGTATCGTTTTCTAGAAGGACGGTAGAGTCCAGCTCAGGCACGCCAAATGTGTGCGGAAGCGTGGCCCCACTAGTCTGCCTTTCTCCTTTTCTCAAAAGGTTTGATTCATTGCTGTCGTCATCCTGGTTTTTTGTTTTGTTTTGTTTTGTTTTTTGAGACAGAGTCTTATCCTGTAGCCAGGCTGGAGTGCAGTGGCGCAATCTTGGCTCACTGCAACCTCTGCCTCCCAGGTTCAAGCGATCCTCCTCCTTCAGCCTCCTGAGTAGCTGGGATTACAGGTGTGTGCCACCACGCCCGGCTAATTTTTGTAATTTTAGTAGAGACAGGATTTCACCATCTTGGTCAGGCTGGTCTCGAACTCTTGACCTCGTGATCTACCCGCCTCAGCCTCCCAAAGTGCTAAGTTCTTCTCATATTTCAAAACACAATCATGCCTTCCCAGCAATTTTCCAAAGTCTTAACTCATTATAGCATTAACTCAAGGTCTTAACTGAGACAAGGTAAGTCCCTTCTGCCTATCAGCCTGTAAAATAAAAAACAAGCTTACTTTCAAGAAACAAAGAGAATACAGGCATTGGCTTCCATTCCAAAAGGGAGAAATTGACAAAAACAAAGGGGTTACAGGCCCAATGCAAGTCTGAAACGCAGCAGGGCGGTCATTAGATCTCAAAGTTCCACAATAATCTCCTCTGATTCCATGTCTCACTTCTAGGCCACACTGATGGAAGGGGTGGGCTCCCGACGTTGGGCTTGGGTAGCTCTGCCTCTGGCTCTTCAGGGTACAGCTCCTGCAGCTGCTTTCATGGGCTGGTGTTTAGCGCCTGCCGCGTTTCCAGGCACGTGGTGCAAGCCAAAGGTGGATTTACCACTCTGGGGTCTGGAGAGCAGTGGCCCTCTTCCCATAGCCAGTGAGACTATATGGGGCTCCAGTCCCACATTTCTCCTCTGCACTGCCCTAGTAGAGGTTCTCCATGGGGGCTCTGCCCCTGCAGCAAGCGTCTGCCTGGACACCTGGGCGTTTCCATACATCCTCTGAAATCTAGGTGGAGGCTCCGAAGCCTCAACTCTTGCCCTCTGCACACCTGCTGGCTTAACATCATGTGGAAGCTTTGGTAGCTGTTGGTTTGCAACCTCTGAGTCAGCGGCCTGAGACATATCTGGGGCCCTTTCAGCCCCTGCTGTAGCTGGAGTGGCTGTGATGCTGGGCACAGTGTACTGAGATTGCACAAAGCAGCAGGGCCCTGGGCCTGGCCCAGAAAACCATTCTGCCCTCCTAGGCCTCCAGGCCTGTGATGGGCGGGGCTGCCGCAAAGGTCTCTGAGGCATTTTCCCCATTGTCTTAGCTATTAACATGTAGATCCTCATGCACATTTCTGTAGCTGGCTTGAATTCCTTCCCTGAAAATGTTTTTTTTTCTTTCCTACCACATGGTTAGGCTGCAAAATTTTCAAACTTTTGTGCTCTGCTTCCTTCTAAATATAAATTCCAGTTTCAGATACTCTCTTTGTGCGTGCATATGAATATATGCTGTTAGAAGCAGCCAGAACACATCTTGACTGCTTTGCTACTTAGGTGTTTCTTCTACCAGATATCCTTGATCATCTCTCTAAAGTTCAAAGTACCACAGATTCCTAGAGCAGGGACACAGTGCTGCCTGTCTCTTTGCTAAAGCACGGCAAAAGTGACCTTTATTCCAATTTCTAGTAAGTTCCTCATCTCCACCTGAGACCTCCTCAGCCTGGACTTCATTGTCCATATCACTATCAGCATTTTGGTCAAAGCCATTCAACAAGCCTCTGGGAAGTTCCAGACTTCCCCTCATCTTCCTTTCTTCTTCTGAGCCCTTCAAACTGTTCCAACTTCTGCACATTACCCAGTTCCAAAGCTACTTCCACATTTTCAGGGATCTTTATAGCAGTGCCTCACTTCTAGTACCAATCTTCCGTATTAGCCTGTTCTCACACTGCTATGAAGACATCCCCAAGACTAGATAATTGATGAAGAAAAGAGGTTTTTTCAGCTCATGGTTCTGTGGGCTGTATGGGCTTCTGCTTCTAGGGTGGCCTCAGGAAACTTCTGATTATGGCAGGAGGGCAAAGGAGAAGCACGCACATCTTACCTGGTCCGCCAGGAGGAAGAGAGAGCAAAGGAGGAAGTGCCATACCCTTTCCAACAACCAGATCTTGTGAGATACACCACAAAAACAGCAAGGGGGATGTCCAGCCCTGTGGTCCAGTCACCTCCCATTAGGCCCCTCCCCCAGGTTCAGGTTTATAGTTCACCGTGAGATTTTGGTGGGAACAGAGCCAAACTATATCACTGTGTCTGTAAACAGTGAGGCTATATGACATCAGCTCCGCAGACTGTAGGGGAATTCGGGGACGGGAGGAGCTCACCGAGCTGGGGGCTTGGAGGGAAGGACTGGGCTACTTTGTCCTCCCAAGACTGGAGACTTGTGGCCTTGCCCTGATTGTAGATTCTGAGATTTTCTGTTGGTTTTAATTTTAAGAAACATGGGCATTTAAGACAGTGATTGGTTTTTTATCATATTTAAGAAGAGTAGAGTTTTAGGACTGAATAGCCATTTCTATTCAGAGAGGGCCGTGTTGGGTACAACCCTCGGCCGTTCGTCTTGGTCCTTCACCCCGTTCCCCAGGAATCCTCCCACTTTAGTTTGCGAGAATCTTCATTATTGCTGCTTGGTATCCTCTCTTTACTTCCATCCTCTTATCTTTTTACTTAGGATTTTGTATTTAAAAGGCCCTTTAATTGAAAAACATCAGAATTCCTGGAAATCCCAGGCTCTGGGAGGGAGCTTTCCTTCCTCCCTTCCTCCCTTCTTTCCTTCCTTCCCTCTCCTTCCTTTCTTTTTCTCTCCCTCCCTCCCTTTGTCTCTTCCTTTCTTTTCTTTCTTTCTTCGCTTCTTCCTGTTCTCTCTCTCTCCTTCCTTTTCCGTTTTCTTTTCTTTTGACAGGGTTTTCCTCTGTCACCCGGGCTGGAGTGCAGTGGTACATCCACAGCTCACTGCATCCTCAACCTCCTAGGTTCAAGGGAACCTCCCACCTCAGCCTCCCAAGTAACTGGGACTACAGGTGTGTGCCACCACTCCTAGCTAATTTTTAAACAGTTTTTGTAGAGATGGGGTCTCACTGTTTTGTCCAGGCTGGTCTCGAACCCTTGGGCTCAAGCAGTCCTCCTGCCTTGGCCTCCCAGAGTGTGGGAACTACAGGTCTGAGCCACTACTCTGGGCTGGGAATTCATTTAACTTGAGTTTGGAAGTTGGACATGAAATCTACTCCTGAATGTTCTTGAGTGCGGGACAGATGTACTGAGGATGAAAAAGAACTTCAAAGCAGCTGTTTTTCTGAAATCGTCGTAATGTGATTTTTAAGTGGCAAGAGCTGACGTGAGTGTTTGAGCATTGAATGTGTGCGTGCTCCCTGTTCATGCTTTGCGGACACTGGTTTTTTTCTCTCACCCGCTGTCCTGGTGTGTACTCACCATGGTGCACAAGTTGTGGCACTGAAAATGCAAGGTCTGTTGCTCAGGTGGAAATGGACACGTCATGTGTTTTCCCGGGCAGGTGCAGAGGCCAGGCTGGCTCTGTGGTTAGCGGGTACAACCCACACAGAAGGGGAGGAGGGTTCTCCTGATGGTGCGAGAAGCCCCGAGTCAGGGCTGTCCTCCCAGGGTGGGTTTGGAGTGGGCACTGCTCTCAGTCTCTTCTTGCTGTGAGGTTGGGGGACTAGGTCATAGAGGGCTATGGGGATCTGGGGGCCCTAGAGGGCTGTGGGGTCTGGACCCACCCTGCCCTGGCACCTGTACTGACCAAGAGAGAACTATAGCCCCCTCTACTCCTTACAACTCTGGGGCTCCTTTCAACCTCTGAAACGTGAGCTGCAGTGTCTTCCTCACCACGACCTCCGAATCACGATATGGGAACTGATCGGGCTTTCCATGTTTTCAGGGCGCACTGGGTGCTGGGGAGGAGGCCTAGAGATGGTTTTGTCTGACAGTGTGTGGGGGCGGTGAGGGCTTGTGAAACCTTTCAGATCCAGGGATTGTTCCTTTTCTTTGATCTTTATCTTTTTTTTTTTTTTTTTTTGAGAAGGAAACCAGCTCTGTTGTCTAGGCTGGAGTGCAGTGGCTGGATCTTGACCAACTGCAAACTCTGCCTCCCAGGTTCAAGCAGCTCTCGTGCTTCAGCCTCCTGAGTAGCTGGGACTACAGGCACTCACCACCACACCCAGCTCATTTTTAGAAGAGATGGGGTTTCACCATGTTGGCCAGGCTGTTCTCAAACCCCTGACCTCAGGTGATCCACCCACCTCAGCCTCCCAAAGTGCTGGGATTACAAGCATGAGCCACTGTGCCCAGCCTCCCCCCTCCCCTTTTTAAAAAATATTTTATTTCATTTTTTTATTAAGACAAGGTTTCACCAGGTTGGTCAGGCTGGTCTTGAACTCCCGACCTCGGGTGATCCGCCCGCCTTGGCCTCCAAAGTGCTTGGATTACAGGCGTGAGCCACTGCGCCTGGCCCCCTTTTTCTTTTAAATATATTTTTAATTTTTCTTTGCCAACCTCCCCTTTTTATTGAAACATTATTTATCAGGAGTCTTGCACTGTCTCCCAGGCTGGAGTGCAGTGGCACGATCTGGGCTCACTGCATCCTCTGCGTCCCGTGTTCAAGCAATTCTCCTGCCTCAGCCTCCCGAGTAGCTGAGACTACAGGCCCCCACCTCCACACCCTGCTAAATTTTGTATTTTTAGTAGAGATGGGGTTTAACCATGTTGGCCAGGCTGGTCTCGGTTGTGATCCGCCCTCCTCAGCCTCCCAAAGTGCTGGGATTAAAGGCATGAGCCACCGCACCTGGCCTATAATTTACATTTGTATTGTAAACTAATTTGTCTTTAATCTGGAGGTTTCATAAAATGCTAGAATCCATCAGCCTAAAGGAGACTTGGCAGCCATACCAGGGGAGCCAGCCTCTGGTGCTTCAGAGAACAGCCTCAGGAGCTCCCCTAGTATGACTGGGATTTTATCCTAGCAAGGGATGCTGCTCCCATGGCAGCCCCTGGGCTGTGGAAGCAGCATCCCTTGCTGGGAGAAAACCTTCCCAGCCTCCTGGAAGTCTGGAGAGGCACGGCTCTGGAGGAGAGGGCAGAGCTGTTGCCTTGAAGAGCCTGCTCTGTGTTCCTTTGCCCGGCCTCCCTCCTCCCTGGCGGTAAGCCCTTTTTTTTCCACCTGTGCCATGGGCCATCCTCAGCTGACCCTTTCGGAAGTGAGCACCGGGGCTGCTACTGAGCAGGCAGAGGCGTCTGTGCTGTTTCTGGCCCTGACACTGGTGTGAGGCCCGGCATGCTGGTCAGGGCTTGTCACAAGGTTTCTGAATGCCGTTGGGTTAGGCACAGCAGAAGAGTGGGTACTTAGATATTATTTGGTAGTGTGTTACATAGCATTCTAAAAGATTTTTTCAAAAGGTTACAAAACTTAATTTCATGGGTAGGATTTGTGGCTGCTGGTGGTGACGAGGACTGTGAGAGGGAGAGGGGGCTGGCGAGCGCCTCCAGGATGGGACAGCATGTGAGGGGCACAGCTGGTGCCGGGAATGCCTGCAGAGCAGCTTCCTGACGTCTGCCTTGCTGTGCTCCACCCGGCCCATCTCAGGCCAGGAGACCTTGTTGGCAAGTGTGCCGGGGTGGGCTGGGTCTTTGGTGTGCCTCAAGGCCCTACTTGTAAAAGCTGTTGAGGGCTCTTGTTTATTGGGTTGTATCTAATGATAATTGCTGTAAAAGAAATGAAAACTGTGAAGTTAAAAAAAATCACATAATTATTTAAAAGCAAAGTAAATGTAACATTTACATGTTAGGGAAAACAACAGTTTTGTGTAAAGTACTTCTGAATGAAAAAAAGTCATTTGAGTGGCATTGTTTTCCATGTTGGTCCATCTCTGTCACATCTGGCTAATCAGAGGGACAGCTGGATTTGCAGATCGGCTTCTGCACCCAGCTGGAGGTGATACTGGCTCATATGAAGAAAATCTGGCCTTACATAGATGTGTGGTTGGCAAGGGAGAAGGATTTAGATATCTTTTGAGATAATTGCAGATATTCTGCTTTGATACTACATCAAAACTCAACAAGGTGAAACTGTATCAATGACCTTCTTCCTCTGACGTTAAAACCCATGTTGAATGCATCTTTTGCCCATGTGTGATTTTGAATATTAGGCACTGGTCATTGGGGAACCCTGTCACTCACCTTGTTAGGAAGATCTTCCCTATGTTGACACATTTTATTATGTGTATCAAAAGTCATAGTCACTAATGGTACCTCCCATGTCATAAGGAAAGTCTTTAAATGGGGGAAGCTGTCAGGCTCCAGGGGACAGGTACACATTTACACGTGTATCAGAAATTCAAAAGGTAGAGTTTTAACATTGGCAACAGAGACTACTGGTTGTTTTCTTTGAGGTTCACTCTGTTTTGTGAAAATGTCTGTCAAATATCCAGGTTTGAGTAGCATAGATTTTGCTAGTTGTTCTTTTAAGTGAAGCTGCTCTGTGAGTGAGGAACACTGGGTTCCACCCAGCCGTTGCACCTGGCCTCTGCTTGCCCCTTCCCCTGACATGGAACATTGGAGGCCGATGTTGAGTGAGGCCAGCATCTCACTGCCCCATCCAGGGCATTTGCAGGTGAACCCCCAAGTGCCTAGGGGTCAAGAGTTTAGTTGCTGGAACACACTTCCGTGCCTGGGCCTCGTTGATTCGGCAGGGCTGACACCACTGCTTGGGCACTGTCTCTGTAAAAAAGGCAGTTGAGGTTCTAGTGTTATTATGACATTAATTTTGACCTCCTGGACTCCTAGAAGGATTGCGGGGATCCCAGAGACCTCCTGTTGGTGGGTAGATTCGGAGGGTGCAGGCTGCTGGCTGTCGTACAGCTGTGCTGGGCAGGAAAGGTAGTGTGCCTGTATGCTTGAGGGCTGGCATGAGCAGCTGGGTTGCTTGTCCCTGGTTTGGCAGTGGGTGATCGGGGGCTGGGAGATGGGTACCTGGTCCCCATCGCCTGACCATGAAGGGGTGGGCTGGGCACCGTTGCCGAGACCAGCTCCTGAGGAAGGCGATGCAGTTAGGTCAGGTGTTACCATGTCGGCTCAGAGGGCAGCCAGGTCATGGATCTGAACCCTGAAAAGCAGTAGCCACATCCACCACAGGTGGGGCCCGGCCTGGTGTCTGCTTTGTGAGGAGGAGCTGGTCTGTTGAGAGGCTCCACTGTTGACACATTTTCTCATCCAGATGCTGGACACCCAGGTTTTTGCAAGCTCTTATACTTTTTACCTGCTGGATGGAAACAGGGTGTGGTCGGCCTTCTGCAGCTGTCTGACCGGCTGCTCCTAGTGACCTTGGGCGTGTCTGTGCCTTTCCTCATCTGGTCCTGGACTCCTGGAGCACCAAATATGCCTGACTCAGTTGCTCATATTTTATCACACTGACCTGGAGGCTTCCTGCCCACTTCCAGTTTCCAGTGGCTTCACGAAGGGGTTTCTGCAGTATCACGTCACCAGGCTTGGTTGTCAGCCTGACCGTTCCCACCTTGCAGCTTGGCCTCTGAAACTGCCTAGAGTGGTCAGCACCCTTCCTCCTCCCAGGGGGCGCTGATGTGGGCGGGGCGTGTGCAGGTGCCTGCTGTGGTCAGCACCCCTCCTCCCAGGCCCCTGATGTGGGTGGGGCTTGTGCGGACTCTCTGCTGCCTTTTTTTGGATTCCATGGTCTTGCTGCTGTGTTGGGAGAGTCCTTGCTATGACTGTTTTATGTGTTTGTGTTCCCTTTTCCAACCAGACTCTAAGCTTGAAGGCAAGGATTTTTGTTTTTTAAAAAACAATGTCCAGGCACGGTGGCTCATGCCTCTAATCCCAGCACTTTGTGAGGCCGAGGTGGGCAGATCACTTGAGATCAGGAGTTTGAGGCCAGCCCAGCCAACATGAGGAAACCCCTGTCTCTACTGCAAATACAAAAATGAGCCGGTGTGGTGGTGTGCACCTGTAGTCCCAGCTACTTGGAAGGCCGAGGCCTGAGAGTCGCTTGAACTGTGGAAGCAAAGGTTGCAGTGAGCAGAGATCTCGCTACTGTACCCAGCCTGCGTGAGAGAGTGAACTCTGTCTCAACAACAAAAAAATTTTTAAGAGGCCTTGTACAATATATGCATCTACATACTAGATGCTTAATCTCAAATATTTAGTGATTTAAGTTTCTCATTGAATTTTGTTTTATCTATTTGTATAATTTTTTGTAGGAGGTTGGACATTTGAAATATATGAATTATTGTCAGCAGCAGAATACATTTTGAAATAAATTGTAACATTCCTGTAACAGAGCCAAAAGATTTCAGATACCTAATTCTATAAATAATACATGAATAAGTTCTTATTGTTAAAAAACTGTCTCCAAAAATAGAAATACAACAGAAGCTTCCTTGGACTGTGTTCTCAGTGCCAGTTCTTCTCTTGGAGGTGACCATACCACTGGCAGGAATAAGTCTGACTGCCCAGCAGCTAATGGTGAAGTTTGTAACCGTGATTTTTTGACTGTTTCCAAATGATGACCATTGGAAAAGCTGTGTTGACGTGTTGTACAGTTGGTCTCCCTATGAACCCGGCTGATGGCTGTTGTTTCTTTCTAACAGGCAGTTCCGGCGAGAGGGGAGCCTCAGCAGGATTGCTGTGTGAAGACCGAGCTGCTGGGAGAAGGTGAGGGCGCTCTGCACCGAGGGCCAGGAGCGGCGCTCCTCCAGCCTGGAAACCTGCCGCTCTTCCTCGCTTAATTTGTCCCCGTCTTCTGACTTTCTGGCTTTACCTAGGTTTATGGTGTAGTTTCTCATGTGTCCCATTCCTAAATAGACACAATGGCACAGGCACACACAAAAGCTGTGCCAGAGAGAGAACACATTTGTCCAGGCAGGAAGAGCAAACACCCTGCATGTTCTTGTCTTAAAGTACACCCAGAAAATTAAAAGTGAGGGGCCACATAAATGTCTGTAGCAGCATTGTTCATGTCACTGAAAACCAGAAACACTCAAGTGTCCTCAGTTGATAATGAACTGGATGAACAGAGTGTGGTGCATCCGTACAGTGGGACAGTGGTCAGCAGCACAGAAGAACACACAGCAGGACTCACGCCGCACCAAGGACGAAGCTTATATAGGGTTTGTTAAGTGAAGGAGGCCAGACCCAAAAGGCCACAAACTGCATGGCTCCAGTTTTGTGGCAGAGACGTGGAGGACAGCAGTGGTTACCAGGAGGTGGAGGGCGAGCAGGGTGAGGGCAGTTGGCGCTGCCCCCATCCTCTGTAAGGTGTGGTGCAGGGTTCCCACGTGCTTGTAGAGCTTGCACCAAGAGCGCCCCCAGGAAATGAGGGCGATGGCGCCACACGAACTGTGCTGTGCTCCACAGTGAATGGAGAGCCGGGCAGCTTTGGAGTACAGTGTTGTGGCTGGACGCTACAAGGGTGGCAGCTGTGGGAGCAGCTCAGACACTGGCCTTGCCTAAGACTTTCCTGGCTGGAGCCTGCTCGGCCCCTCATGGACTGCAGGCTGTGGCCTCTGCTGTGTCCTCCTTGCACCCCAGACGGCCCCTCTGTGCCTGTGGGTGCCCATCCACCCAGTGGCTGTGCACTGTGGGGACCGCTGCCCGCCTCTGCTGCCACCCCCGGCCCGCCCTCCAGAGTTGCTCCCACCTCCACGTGTGCCATCACTCTCCTGCAGCCTGACTGGGTGTTTTCTTCCTGTTCTTTGGCTCCTTCCTGTTGCCGTCCCATCTGTGTCTTTGAACTGTTTCTTCTGTCGGCTCCAGTGCCCTCTGGCTCTTTCCTCCTCTCTCTGTGGCCACCCCTCCTTTGACCTTTCTAGTGGGACTTGTTTCCTACGCAATGCCGGATGGCAAAAGCACCGTGTTCTTGCACTGCCCTTGAGGCCCTGCCTGTGCCCTGCTCCTGTGCACGCTGCCACCGAGCCACGGACTGACTGCTCTGGGGAACTGCCGGACCCCACGGTGGCTGCACCCCACGGTGGCTGCACCCCACGATGGCTGCACCGTCTCGCTCTCCCTGCAGCAACTGCGGAAGACTCCAGGTTCTCCACATCCTCGCCACCGTTCCTAGCGTCTGTGGCCGTCCTGGTGGGTGTGAGGTGGCATCTCACTGGTTTTGGTGTGCATTTTCCTGACGGCCAGTGATGGTGAGCGTTGTTGTGTGTGCTAATTGGCCATCTTGGTGTCTTCTTTGGAGAAATGTCTCTTTAGATTCTGTGATTTCAAATTGGATTGATTTTTATTGTTGAGTTTCAGAGTTCTTCATGTAAGTGAACTCCCTGATCAGCCATGTGGTTTGCACATATTTTCTCCTGGTCTGTGGCTTGTCTTTCCCCTTTCTTAACAGTGTCCTTTGAAGTACAGATGTTTTTAGTTTTCATGAAGTCCACCTAACCTGTTTTTTTTTTTTTCTTTAGCTGGTAGTGCTTTTGGTCTGACATCTAATAAATCATTACTTAATAGAAGATCACAAACACATTTGTTTTTTTCTTCTTGGAGTTTTATAGTTTTATCTTTTTATTTAGGTGTCTGATCAATTTTGAGTTAATTTTTATATATGGTTTGAAGTAGGAGACCAACTTTATTATTCTGCAAGTTACTAATCAGTTGTCCCAGCAACATTTATGAAAAAGACCTTTATTCCCCATTTAATTGTTCTTCTGTCCTCATTGAAAATCAGTTGGCCTTAAATGTGAGGGCTTATTCTAGGGTTTTTTTTTCTTTTGGCAGGGTCTCCCTCTGTAATCCAGGCTGCAGTGTGATCACGGCTCACTCTAGCCTCCACCTCCCTGGGCTCAGGCAGTCCTACCACCTCAGCCTCCCAAGAATCTGGGACCACAGGTGTGAGCCACCACACCAGGCTAATTTTTTTTTAAAGAGACACTGTCTCCCTGTGTTGCCCAGGTTGGTCTTGAACTCCTGGGCTCAAGTGATCTGCTTTCTTCAGCCTCCCAAAATGCTGGGATTACAGGTGTGAGTCACCATGCCCAGCCCCTAAGTATTATATTTTTTGATGCTATTTTAAATAGAATTATTTTTAAAGTTCTTTTTCAGTTTGATCATTGGTACTGTGTAGAAATACAATTGATTGGCTGGGTGCGGTGGCCCACGCCTGTAATCCCAGCACTTTGGGAGGCCAAGGCGGGCAGATCACGAGGTCAGGACAGCCTGGCCAACATGGTGAAACCCCTTCTCTACTAAAAATACAAAAATTAGCCAGGCATTGTGCTCGTAATCCCAGCTACTGGGGAGGTTGAGGCAGGAGCATTGCTTGAACCCAGGTGGCAGAGGTTGCGGTGAGCAGAGATGGTACCACTGCACTCCAGCCTGGGCAACAGAGCAAGAACCCATCTCAGAAAAAAAAGAAATATAGTTGATTTTTGTATATTGATCTTATATCGGGTAACCTTGCTGAACTCCTTTATTAGTTCTAATAATTTAGACTTCCTTGGGAATTTCTGTATAAAAGCTTGTGCCATCTTTAGAGCTCATTTGATTTCTTCCTTTCCAGTCTGCATACCTTTTATTTCTGTTTCTTCCTTGGTGGCCCTACTTAGAATCTCCATTGCAGGGTTGAATAGAAGTGGCAAGAATGGACATCCTTGTCTGGTATCTGATCTTAGGGAGAAAGCTTCCAGGCTTTTACCTTTAAGTGTGATGTTCACTGTAGGTTTTTCATGTATGCCCTGTGTCAGATTGAGGAAGTTCTCTTTTCTTAGCACTTTGCTAAGTGTTTTGACCATGAAGAGGTGTTGATTTTTTTCTGTCTATTGAGATGCTTAGGTGGTTTTGTCCTTTATTTTGTTCTATTCATATTTGGCATATTAATTCCTTTTTAGCTATTAAACCAACCTTGCATTTCTGGGGTTAAATCCCACTTGTTCATGGTGTTTAATTCCCCTCACCAATTTTTTGGTGGGGAAGGGGAGCTGGATTCAGTTTGTTCCTTTTTTTTTCTTTTTCTCAGTATGAGACCTGTCAGCTGGGCTGGAGTGCAGTGGTGCAATCATAGCTTACTATAGCCTTGACTTTCTAGACTCAAGTGATCCTTCTGCCTCACCCTCCTGAATAGCTGGGACTACAAGTGTGCACCTCCATGCCTGGCTAATTTTGTTATTTTTGGTACAGATGGAGTCTCACTATGTTGCCCAGGTGAGTCCTGAACTCCTGGGTTCAAGCAGTTGTCCCTTCTTGGCCTCCCAAAATGCTGAAATTACAGGCGTGTGCAACTGTGCCCAACCTATAGATTTCTTAATTCGAGGGGACTTGGCAGCTTTGTAATGTTGTCATCCCATTTAGGAGGATGAAATGCCCTCCATTTAACTTTTTTTTCCCCCCAACATGTTGGCTTTGAGTTATCTTGGCAGATTTTCTAATACCCTTTGTAATTTTCCTTACTTTTGTGAATGATACTTTTTTTCTTACATTTTCTAGGTAATATTGATACAAAGAAATGTCCTTGATTTTGTAACACGATTTCAAATTCAGCAGTCTTGTTGTACCCTTGTGTTTTAGTTGCTAATTGGTTCTGTTGTTTTAAGTGAATGATGGTGTCAGGGGCAGGTGAGAACAGTTTGCCTTCGTTTGTAGGCCCTGCCCCTCACATTTCTCTTTCACTTTGGTGTTATCCACATTGCCTTTTTATGTTAGACACTGGTAGTGTCAATAGATCTTATATGCGAGTAGTTTAACATTTAAATACAGCTAGTGCTCGACTTACGACCACGATTGGTTCCGACAGACCAGTCGTAACACGATTTGGTCGTAAGTTGAGTAGGCTATATGTACAGTACTGTGAAATGATGTTATAAAAATCTTTAAGTCATATTTTATCATAATTTTCTTTCATTATCATTATATATCATAATTTTCTTTGTTCATTTTATGCCATTTGTATCATCTCTACACCATTTTGTTTCTTATTTCTACATTCGTCAGGTTTAAGTAAAACACTGCATTACCAGTACAACTGGTTTAATATTTGCAAAACATACAAAATTACAAAATACAGGTGCATACAAAAATACCATAGGAAACATTTTCCCAATTGCAAAACATATCAAAATATATAAACATGTACGAAACATTTTATTGGCCGCTGGTGCTTGGCTACGGATCGTTGATGCCGTCATCTGAGGCAGCAGTTGGGGTTACGAGAGTTGGTTTTTT
The DNA here is from genome assembly GCF_009761245.1 of Sapajus apella. Lineage (NCBI taxonomy): Eukaryota > Metazoa > Chordata > Mammalia > Primates > Cebidae > Sapajus > Sapajus apella. The sequence goes on along the minus strand of NW_022437066.1, from coordinate 476,573 downwards.
CATAAACATGGTGAGCTTGGTCTGAATTGTATGTTTCTTTTTTTCTTCATAAATTTCACGATACGGATGAAACACATCGTGCACCATCCGTTCAATCCTTGCAAATCGTTCGATGTTTGGGTCCATTGCTTCGAAATGTATAAAGAGATTTATTCAGTAAAGATAAACCGTCTGAAAATCTCTTAGTGGTGAACTTTCTTTCTGGCTCCTCCTCTTCTTTCTCTGCTTCTCTTCTTTCTTCTTCCGCCACTCTTTCTTCTTCCAGTTCGATTAGCTCTTCATTTGTAAGTTCTCCAGATTCTTTGTCTAGCAACTCTCCGACATCTTCCATTTCACACTCCAAAGAAAGGTCTTTAGCGAGTTTTACCATTTTTTCCCGAATCGTTTCAAGTTCACGTTCACTGTCAAATCAGTCAAAATCATTAACATAGCGCATAACACAATTTTTCCAGATGCCATTCATGCACTTTGTCGTCACAGCCTCCCAGGCGGTAGCGATATTCTTGATACACGTCAAAATCTTGTAGTGTTTCCAAAAATCTCGCAATGCTAGTTCTGAGTCAGCATCTATAGCGGATATTGCGTGAGCGAAGGTGGTTCAGAGATAGTTGGCCTTTAATGTAACAATCGAACCTTGGTCCGTAGGCTGGATGAGTGGAGTCATGTTTGGCGGAAGAAAAACAAATTTTACATCTGGATGGAGATCGCCTAGATGTGGTGGGTGTCCAGGTGCATTATCAAGTAGCAATAAAATCTTGAAAGGAATATCTTTCTCCAAACAATATTCTTGAACTTGAGGAATAAAGCAGTTCATAAACCAGTCTTCAAACAATCCTTGTGTCATCCGTGCTTTACGTTGAGAACGAAAGTAGACGGGCAGTGTGTGCTTGTTAACATTTTTGAACGCACGCGGGTTGTCTGAGTGATAAATTAAGAACGGCTTCAGCTTAAAGCCTGCGATGTTCCCGCCAAGCAGCAGAGTTAGCCTATCCTTAAATGCTTTAAATCCCGGCATGCTTTTGGCCTCTTTGTGAATATAGGTGTGTGCTGGCATCGTTTCCAAAATAATCCAGTTTCATCAACATTAAAAATCCGTTCTGCTAGATATCCCTCATCTGTAATTAATTCATCCAGACTATCAACAAACTTACGTGCTCCTTCCTCACCTGCACTCGCTGCTTCTCCAGTCACTCGAACACTATGCATCTGGAATCTTTTCTTGAATCTCTGGAACCAGCCAGTGCTTGCTACAAATTCTTGACGGTAATCTTCTCTAGCATGCTCCTTCAGAGTCTGAAATAGATTTCTCGCCTTCATCTGCACAGTAAAAAGACTTAATTGTGTCCGTTTTTGAATTTGATCTTCCATCCAAATATATAGCAATTTCTCCATTTCATGGATGGGCCCGCTTCGTTGCTTTGTTATGACTGTTGATCACATGGGTGCAGAACCTTTCACAGCTTCATGAATTCTTCTTTATGTTTCAAAATCGTCAACACAGTCGAGTGTGATAACTTCGTATCACGTGCGATCACATTCACTTTCTTTCCTCCTTCGTACTGCTTAATTACCTTCATTTTCGTGTCGAGATCAATGGCCTTTCTTTCCTTCTTAGCAGGCTGAGGTGTAGACAAAGACAGTTTCCTCTTGGTAGACATCTTGGGAGGGGTTTGATGAAAAATATCCAAGACACAAAACACAAATTGCTGTACCGAGTCTGGGATAACAGTTGAAATGGTGCACGCAGAGATGGTAGTGCTGCCAGAAGCTGGTCTGCACTGTCATACGCCCAGCTGGGCAACGTTTACGCTGCCAGACGTGGAGCAGTCGTGGCTAGCTATTGTGGTCGTAAAGTCGAATGGTCTTAAGTTGCATAGGTCGTAAGTCAATCAATACCTGTATACATTTGCTGCAGGATTTGGTATATAGCCTTCTCCAAGTTAAGGAAGTTTCCATTTACTCTGTTTTGCTAAGGGTTTTTAAAACACAGCTGTTTATTCAGAACACACACATGAGGTGCCAGGCGCGTTGATGTGCTCAGAGTATACTGGTGAACAGATGAAGCGCTTGCGCTCACAGAACTCAACGTCCTAGGGTGGAAGGACAGACGGTCAGCATGACAGATGATCAGGTCTGTTGTGTTCGAGGTGATAAGCACCAGGAAGAACAGAGCCAGGAAGGAGGGTGCCGGGCGTTGTCTCACGCTTGGCTGAGGCTGCTTGTGCACCCAGCAATGATGCCATCTATCCGTCGCAGGGTTCCTCCTCCAGCCTGTCTGAGGTGAAGTGTATTTGTCAGTCTCATGATGTAAAATAAAAATAGTGTCTCCTTCTTAACCGCCCTGGATATGATTTCCTGGGGTTGCCATCAGAGAGTGACCTGCTGTAGGGTGTGGTCAGCAGACCACAGACATGCTCAAGTATAGCCTTTTTCTGACCCATTTTCTCTGTTAGTTCTTGTGAAGCCACTTTTGAAGCCTTTTCTATCTCCAAATAATACTCTAGTTTTTATTATACTGGTGATTCCCCAAACTTAGCCATCTAAAGTTCAAAGTTTATGCTTAAGAAATGTTTACATTTAATATCTTTGAACTCATAGCTGGTTTGTGTATGAAAAAAATTTTTCTTTAGTTTTATACAAGACATTCAAAGAAATTGTGTTGGCGGTGATGTCATGGAGGGGGAGGGAATCGTGTTG
>NW_022437066.1:467027-473866 GCF_009761245.1 Sapajus apella | reverse complement strand
TGGAGGGGGAGGGAATCGTGTTGGCGGTGATGTCATGGAGGGGGAGGAAATTGTGTTGGCGGTGATGTCATGGAGGGGGAGGGACTTGTGTTGGCGGTGATGTCATGGAGGGGGAGGGACTTGTGTTGGCGGTGATGTCATGGAGGGGAGGAAATTGTGTTGGTTGGGTGAAGTCATGAAGCGCTGGACCTGCAGCCAGTGACACTCCTTTCTCCTCTGTTGGCAGAAACACCTATGGCTGCCGATGAAGGCTCCACAGAGAAACAGGCAGGAGAGGCCCACATGGCTGCTGACGGTGAGACCAATGGGTCTTGTGAAAACAGCGACGCTGGCAGTCATGCAAATGCTGCAAAACACACTCAGGAGAGCGCAAGGGTCAACCCCCAGGATGGCACCAGCACACTAACCCGGATAGCGGAAAATGGGCTTTCAGAAAGAGACTCGGAAGCGGGGAAGCAAAACCACGTCACCACCGACGACTTTGTGCAGACTTCTATTGTTGGCAGCAATGGATACATCTTAAATAAGCCGGCCCTGCAGGTGCAGCCCTTGAGGACTACCAACACTCTGGCCTCTTCACTGCCCGGCCATGCTGCAAAAACCCTTCCTGGAGGGGCTGGCAAAGGCAGGACTCCAAGCGCTTTTCCCCAGACGCCAGCTGCCCCACCAGCCACCCTTGGCGAGGGGAGTGCTGACACAGAGGACAGGAAGCCCCCAGCCCCTGGCACCGACGTAAAGGTCCACAGGGCACGCAAGACCATGCCGAAGTCCGTCGTGGGCCTGGTAATTTTGTGTCTTCTCTTGCTGTTTCCTTTTCCCCATCTCTTGTTTTAATCACAGCAAATGGACTCTGGTGCACTGAGGAGAAGCCAGTAAGTGTCAGTGGTTATCTGACAGGTCCCGTGAGGAGCTAGCAGAGGGCCGGGGTCCGTGGTTCATGCCTGTTATCCCAGCACTTTGGGAGGCTGAGGTGGGTGGATTGCTTGAGCCCAGGAGTTCGAGACCAGCCTGGGCAGCGTGGCAAAACTCAAATACAAAATTTTGTAAAAAATGCAAAATTAACTGGGCATAGTGGTGCGCACCTGTAGTCCCAGCTACTCGGGAGCCTGAGGTGGGAGGATTGCTTGAGCCTGGGAGGCGGAGACTGCAGTGAGCCCAGATCACCCCACTGCACTCCAGCTTGGGCAGCAGAGTGACACCCTGTCTCAAAAAAAAGAAGAAATGCTGCTAATGTCTCAGGCATGAGTGCCAGAGCCTCGATTCCTTCTTGAGCTTTGCCTTCCTCACAGGGTGCTGTTGCCCTCTGTAGAAAGATATGTCAGATGCTTTCAAGGAGGCCAATTCCTCCTCTGCTTTAGACTTTGGGGCTTTCCTTCTGGCTAGGAGAGACTCAGCACTCACCCTGTTTCATTGAGAAGTGAATAGAAATGACCTTGGTTAGAGCCAGCATGTGACAGAGTGAGAGGCAACTGGCCACCTGGACATATGCCCAGGTCTCCCTCCCAACCCTGAGAGCAGATGAGACTTGAATCCTGAGTGTTTCACACTGGCAGGGCGTACCTGCCTCTCACACGCACTGTGCTGATGTTCACACACACGACTCACCTGTCTCTCACACACATTGTGCTGATGTTGACACGACTGACCTACCTCTCACACTGTGCTGATGTTCACACACGACTCACCTGTGTCTCACACACACTGTGCTGATGTTCACACACACGACTCACCTCTCACACACTGTGCTGATGTTCACACACGACTCACCTGCCTTCACATGCACTATGCTGGTGTTGACACATGACTCACCTGCCTTCACATGCACTGTGCAGATGTTCACACAACTCACCTGTCCCTCACACGCACTGTGCTGATGTTGACATATGACTCACCTGCCTTCACACGCAGTGTGCTGATGTTCACACATGACTCACCTGCCTCTCACACGCACTGTGCTGATGTTCACACACGACTCACATGCCTCTCACATGCACTGTGCTGTTCATACATGACTCACCTGCCTGTCACACACACTGTGCTGGACTCATGACCGTACTTTACATGGTATGTACACAGTACATTTTTCGAAGTGTAGGCAAGGCTTTTAATGCGCTCTCCCAGTTGGATGTCTCTTTGGGCGTAAGTTCTAGGTTATGGTCACATTCTCGTGGAATTCCCTTTGGGCGTGAGTTATAGGTTCGTGGTCACATTCTCGTGGAATTCCCTTTGGGCATGAGTTATAGGTTCATTGTCACATTCTCGTGGAATTCCCTTTGGGCGTGAGTTGTAGGTTTGTGGTCACATTCTTGTGGAACTTCCTTTGGGCGTGAGTTGTAGGTTTGTGGTCACATTCTCGTGGAATTCCCTTTGGGCGTGAGTTGTAGGTTTGTGGTCACATTCTTGTGGAACTTCCTGTGGGCGTGAGTTGTAGGTTCATGGTCACATCGTGGAATTCCCTTTGGGCGTGAGTTGTAGGTTTGTGGTCACATTCTCGTGGAATTCCCTTTGGGCGTGAGTTGTAGGTTCATGGTCACATTCTCGTGGAATTTTCTGTCTGATGTTGCTGGTGAACATTCTCAAGCTGCATCCTTGTCCTTGGTTTGTGGATAATCTGCTCTTTCCTCTCAGCCCCGTTACAGGGCTCACAGCCCTGTCACCTGGAGGGCTATGTCTTCAGCTCCAGAGGAATGCTGTGTCTGACTGTTCTTTCCATTTTCCCCTCTTAGGTGGTTGACTCCGCAGTCCCCCTGGGCTACTCTGTCTGTTGCCACCCTCCTGATTGGTTCCTCACTCTTCTCCTTCTTGCTGTTCATCCCATATATTGATGTTTTATTTTGACATCTATGTTTTTCATGCCCAATATCTCTCATTATTTCTTTTTTTTTTTTTTTTTTTGAGATGGAGTCTCGCTGTAGCCCAGGCTGGAGTACAGTGGTACCATCTCGGCTCCCTGCAACCTCTATCTCCTGGATTCAAGCGATTCTCCTGCCTCAGGCTCCCGAGTAGCTGGGACTACAGGTGCTCATCACCATGCCTGGCTGTGTTGTATTTTTAGTAGAGACAGGTTTCACCATGTTAGCCAGGCTGTTCTCAAACTCCTGACCTCGGATGGTCTGCCCACCTCGGGCCTCCAAAGTGCTGGGGTGGGTGAGCCGCTGCGCCTGGCCTGATTAGTTCTTTTAAAATCTTGCCTTATCTTTCAAAAGATAATGATTATAATTCTTCTATCATCTCTGTTATGGATTCCAATTCCTCACGTGGGAGTTTCTCTTACACTTGATACCTCTTGTTTGTGATTTTTTTTCCTCTGAGGTTTAGCTTTTTTCTCTCTCTAGGGTATTTCCACCTTTGTTTCTGTTACTGTGTCTCAGCCTGTGAGTGCTGTGTGCGTGTTCTGTGGACTGCCTGCAGTGACCACAGTGGGCTGTGGGTGCTGTGGGGCTGGACTGCCAGCTCATCGGGCCCACAGCTGCCAGGGGCTGTGTCCACTCCTTGGACAGACAGGGCAGGTGCCTTGTGGTGCTGACAGCCGCCCTGCCCCCGGGGTTTCTCCACTCCCAGCCTGGTCAGTCGGATCCAACTTCTGCCTTTTGCAGTATTCTTCTGTACATGTCAAGACTTTAGAAAATCCTTAAAATAACCATAGCGTTACAGGAAACTGCAAAAATACTACAGAGAGAGCCTGTGTCCCTTCCACCCAGTGTCCCTTAGTGGTGAAGTCTTTGATAACTAGGGAACTGTCAGGCCCGGGATGCTGACATCGGTGAAGTCTGTGGGGCTTGCTCAGTTTCGCCATCACCTGTGTGCATGCGTGTGCACATGTGCGCATGTAGGGAGTTTTGTGCAATGTGGTTGTGTGTAGATGGTGTTACCACCGTCACAGTCGAGACGCGAAGTACCCTTTACACTGGGGGTCCTGATGCCACCTGTGTCGCCACCAACCAGACTTGAGCCTCTGCCAGCCTCTCACCTGCAGATTCCACTTTTACAATTTTGTTATTTCATATTTTTTGTTTTGTGTTTTTTTAAGACAGGGTCTCACTCTGTTGCCCAGGCTGGAGCTCAGTAATGCGATCACAGCTCATTGCAGCATTTGCCTCCCAGGCTCAAGTGATCCTCCTGCTTCTGCCTCCCCAGTAGTTGGGTTTACAGGTGTGCATCACAATGCCTGGCTATTTTTTGTATTTTTGTAGACACAGGATATTGTCATGTTGGCCAGGCTGGTCTTGAATTCGTGACCTCAGGTGATCTGCCCACCTCGGCCTCCCAAAGTGCTGGGATTACAGGCCTGAGCCAATGTGCTTGGCCTATTTCAGATTTTCTATAAATGGAATTACAGTGTATGTAACCTTTTGAGAGTGGCTTTTGTCACTCAGCATAGTTCTTTTAAGATTTATACAAGTTACTGGGCACGGTGGCTCACACGCCTGTAACCTCAGCAGTTTGGGAGGCAGATCACCTGAGGACAGGGGTTCAAGACCAGCCTGGCCAACCTGGTGAAACCCTGTCTCTACTAAAAATATAAAAATTAGCTGGGCATGGTGGCGGGTGTCTGAAATTCCAGCTGCTCAGGAGGCTGAGGCAGGAGAATTGTTTGAAGAGGGAGGTGAAGGTTGCAGTGAGCCGAAATTGCACTGTTGCACTCCAGCCTGGGCAACAGAGCGAGACTCCACCTCAAAAAAACAAAGATCCATACAAGTTATGTCACTAGGCCGTCCCTTGCTCTGCGGAGCCCGTGGTGCTCTGTGGGTTGTGGACAGCCTTGTATGTCGGCGCTCACCTGCTGAAGGGCACTGGGCATTTTACAGTACAGCTGCTCTGAATATTTATGTACACATTTTGGACATAAGGTTGACCTCTGTGTGTCAGATACACAGGAGTATAATCACTGGGTTGTATGGCCTCTGGGTGTTTAATTTTACAAGGAAAATGGTGACGCACACTCCAGAGGGGCTGCAGCATTTCACATTCCCACCCACAGCCTGGGAGGAGCTGCTTTCTTGTTTTCTGTTGTCCTCACCAGTGTTTGTTACCTGTTTTTCTTTTGAGATGGAGTTTCACGCTGTTGCCCAGGCTGGAGCACAGTGGCGTGATCTTGGCTGACTGCAACCTCCACCTCCTGGGTTCAAGCAATTCTCCTGCCTCAGCCTCCCAAGTAGTTGGGATTTCAGGTGCACGCCACCACACCCAGCTAATTTTTGTATTTTACTAGAGACGGGGTTTCGCCACGTTGTCCAGGATGGTCTCGATCTCCTGACCTCATGATCCACCTGCCTCAGCCTCCCAAAGTGCTGGAATTACAGGCGTGAGCAACCGCATGTGGCCTGTTTTGTATTTTAGCCCTTCTGTGGGTGTGCTTTTGTCTCCTCGTGGCTTCAGCGTGAACGTCCCTGTGACTGCTAATGGGGAGCGTCCACTCCCACGCCTCTCACATTCGCCCTCTCCCACGCCTCTCCCACTCGCCCCCTCACCCACGCCTCTGGCACTCGCCCCTCCCACGCCTCTGGCACTCCCCCCTCCCACGCCTCGCGCACCGCCCCCCCCCCCCCCCCCGCCTCGCGCCCCCCCCCCACGCCTCGCGCAACCCCCCCACGCCTCGCGCACCGCCCCCTCTCCCACGCCTCGAGCACCGCCCCCTCTCCCACGCCTGGCGCACTCGCTCCTCCCACGCCTCTCGCACTCCCCACTCCCACGCCTCTCGCACTCCCCACTCCCACGCCTCTCGCACTCCCCACTCCCACGCCTCTCGCACTCGCCCCTCCCACGCCGCCCCCACCCCCACGCCCCTCGCGCCCGCCCCTCCCCACGCCTCTCCTCTTCCACATTGCTTTGTCATCAGTGTATCATTTTTGGGGCAGTGTCTTTCAGACTTTTGCTTACTTTATAATTAGGATTTCGGTTACCTTTGAATGTTCTCTGTGAGTGCTTTGTCAGATACGTGGTTTCCAGTGTTTTCTCCTGGTCTGAAGCTTCTTTCTCTCAAAGGTCTTTCACAGAGCAAAGGTGATTCATTTTGATGTCCCGTTCTTCAGTTTTCTGGATTGTGCTGTTGGTGTTGTGTGTGAGAACTGTTCACCTAGCCCTTCAGTTTCTCCAAATTTTTTTTCGTCTTATGTGAACTTTAAATCTGTGATGTGTTTTGAATTAGTGTTTGTATAAAGTGTGAGGCTTGGGCTGAGGCTGAATTTGTTTTTGCCTGTGGATGGCACACCGGTCACAGTTTTAAACTCACCTGGAAACTTTCCATCATTCATCCGCTGAAGTTGTGCTTTTACTGCAGTCTTGTTTCTAGGATCTTGTTCTCATACAAGATCTATTCCCATATCTAAGATCTAAGATATGAGATCTAAGATACAAGATATGATATCTAAGATCTTGTTCTTATACAGTTTATTCCTGAGGATCTTTTATTGTCCGCCGTCACACTCCTCTAGGGAAAAAAGCAATCTGAAATCTAGTTTTAAAATGTTCTCTGACCATGAGGCTTGTTTAAGTGATTACTTTTTTCCAGATTGAGGTATTACAATAATTAGAGTATAACTGATCACAACACATGTCATTTGGTTGAAAAGTACTCAGCATTCACAGTTCGGTCAGTTGTAGGAAAAGAGACTCCAGAACCTGGTTTCTTGAAGATCTCCATACCCTCTCCACACCCAGGAAAACTTGCACTGCTCCGGCGGGCCTGCGGGAGAAGACGACGGACTGAGCCAGGGCAGGCAGTGTCTGTGGGTCCCACGGAGGTGGTACAGCAGAGATCGTGGGTGGGAGGGTACCTGCCCTGCCCCCCTCGTGTGCTCTGTGTCTGTGGACCCCACGGAGGTGGTGCAGCAGAGAGC
>NW_022437066.1:457719-467017 GCF_009761245.1 Sapajus apella | reverse complement strand
GGACCCCACTGAGGTGGTGCAGCAGAGAGCTGGGTGGGTGGGTGCTCTGTGCCTGTGGCTCTGGGCATGGACTTTCCTCCCTTCAGGATTTCCTGCCACCCCAAAACCAATTCAGTCTTGTTTGGTATTTTTTTAATAACCACAATTTATTGAAATTATGTTTTAAAAACAGTCATTCAGTGATAAAATGAACATTGCAGGCTATGTTAATAAATCCAATATTCTTGTAAAAGTTTAAAAGTGAAGGTGGTGTTATAGCTGCAGTCACACTATCCTTGGCCAGCACCCACGATTTGGACCTTGTATCCAGCATTGATCTCTCCCAAAGCCTCTGCTCGGAGTGAGACCCACTCACTGGTCCCTCGTAGAACTCTTGAAGCCTCGCCTCACAGTGAGACTTGCTCATTGGCAGCCTCACCTTTGTTAGGAGGGCAAAAAAAGTGGAAGCCATGGAAGGGAACGTTTTCTGCACGTGAAAATGCCTGTTTCTGTGCCGTGGTTGGCAACTTCATTTCCCTGAGTTGTGCCCACTCCAGGAGGAGGCAGCAGAGCACCCTGTGGTGTTCTCTCTGCATGTGTGTGTCCGCAGTTCACCTCCTGGTACCCACTCTGGCCTCTAGTTCTGGGAGAGAGGTGGTGCCTGTCAGTCTGCATTGGAGGTAGTTCTTAGTAATTGTGTGAATAGTTGCTACTAAGTGTCTAGCTGTGAGAATTCACACTGGTGCCAAGCCCACACAGGAGGGAGGAGCCCCAGGGAAGGGCTGTGCTCCGAGAGCCAGACCACGTGAAGACAGAGGCCAGTCACGCTGCCTCCATGGCGAGGTCTTCTTGTTCCTTGTGCTTTGTTAGATAACAGAGTCCCAGCAAAATAAAAATCTAGAATCCTCACCTAGGTTCAGCCATTCTTAATCTTACTGTTTAGATTTTTGCAGATGACCTTTAGATTAACGAATAGATTGTGTACCTCAGCAAGAATTAGCCTCACGTGGTTATTTCCCCTCCAGGGTTTGTCTCTGCCCTTCATTTATATGTACCTTGAAAGTGCGTTTTGTGTTTGTAAGCGCCAGCTGAGCGCGATAGCCAACAGCCTGCGTGGTGGCTTGTAGGTGACATAGAGGAGCCTGTGACTCCTGAGTTATAACAGTGACTTTATTGCAGTCTAACTTGGTGTACTGGAGAAAGACCAAGAAATTCTATAAAGCAGATGTGTTGCATTCCAGCAGTGCTCCGAGTGCAGAGGGTGTATTCGTGAGTGCACATGGTAGGGGGAGCTGTCATGTTTGAGCTGTGCCTTGGAGGTGGGAAGACAGCGTTAATCCTTAGGGGAAAAAGTACGGGCATTCCAGGGGTGGAGGTACATTCCGAGAGAAATCACGAAATGTGGCAAACAGTGCTGCTGAGCTGGACAGGTCTCCACAGGGAGAAGCAACGAGAAACCCAGAGAGCTGTGGCCACTAGAATGTGAATCCACGATAGGTTCCCCAGTAGGGAGCCCAGGTGGTTCCATGTCTGTTCTGGACATCAGTGGGGTATCTAGCAGCTTAGAGTGGGCTCAGTGAGAAGCACTGCAAGTACCACATGGCAGCAAGATGTGCTCGAGAGACAGAGGGAAGGAGGGAGGGGAGCAGACACGGACAGTGTGCCTTTGGTACCGAGAGAGGCGAGGAGAGCTGGAGGGAGACAGTGAGAGCCAGCCCCCAGAATGTGCACTTGCTGTGCCTTCCAGCTCACCCTGGCACGCCCGTCTCATCTCCCATCCGAGCCGCGTGTTACCCTGTTCTCCCCGTGTGCTCTCGCCTGGCACTCCCCGCTCTGCCTGCCCGCCTCGTCTGTAACCTTCACAAGCATCTGCTGAATCCCTCTGAGCAGCCACATGCTCACCCATGTCACCGGCCCATCGGGCACTTGGAATTACAGTTATTCGTGACCTCGGTCACTTCTCCCTGGCCTTGACTCTAGTTGATGAGGATGCCTTGTCGTGTGTGCAGTGGGAGGGCGGGTAAAACATAACATAAAACTTACTGTGTTTTAGTGAATAGCTCAGTGGCATTAAGCACATTCACATTGCTGAGCAGCCCTCACCACCCTCCTCACCTGGTCTCTATCATTCCATCTTCCCGAACTGAAGCTCTGCCTCTTTGCACACTGACTTCCCATTCCCGCTTTCCAGCCCTTCCACTCTGTCTGTCTCCATCAGTTTGACGACTCTAGGGACCTCTTATAAGTGGAGCTGTCCCACATTTGTCCTCTGTGGCTGAGTGATTTCATTCGGCATCGTGTCCCCAAGGCTCATCCACGCTGCAGCACGGGTCCCGGCCTCGCTCCTCGGGCTGAGTCCCACTCGCTGTGTGCACACGACACTCTGCCATCCTCCCCCAGCTGGCCCTCGGGTGGCTGCCCCCTGTTGGCTGTTGTGAACGATGCTGATGTCAACGTCGGTGTGCAGATGTCTCTTCAAGACCTGCTTTCAGTTCTTTTGGGGCACATGCGTGGTAGTGGAATTGCCGGATCACATGGTAGTTCCGTAGTTAATGTTTTGAGGAATCAAGATCGTGTTTTTCACGGCGGCTGCACCATTTCACATTCCCACCAGCAGCACTTAAGGGTTCCCATTTCTCTGATTCTTACAACACTGACTGTTTTCTGTTGTTTCATGGCCATCCTAGTGTGTGTGAATGATAACTCACTGTGGTTTTGATACGCATTTCCCTAATGAGGTTCAGCATTTTCTTCATGTGCTCGTTAGCCATTTGGACGTCTTCCTTGAAGAAATGTCTGTAATGTCCTTTGCCCTTTTCAAAATTGGGTTGTTTGTTTTTTATTATTGAGTTTCAGGAGTTTTTCATGTGTTCTGGATTGTAATCCCTCATGGCGTTGCAGACGTTCTCTCTGATTCCGTAGCATGCCTTTTCAGCCTGTTCACTGTGTCCTTTGATGCACACAATTTTAGTTTTTAGAAATTTTTCTTTGTAGGGATAGGGTCTTGCTATGTTACCCAGACTCATCTTGAACTTCTGGCCTCAAGTGATCCTCCCCTCTTGGCCTCCCAAAGTGCTGGAATTACAGGTGTGAGCCACCACAGCTGGCCCAGAAATTTTAATTCTTTTTTTTTTTTGAGACAGAGTCTCACTCTGTCACCAGGAGCCAGGCTTGAGTGCAGTGGCGTGAGCTCAGCTCACTGCAACCTCCGCCTCCCAGGTTTAAGCAATGCTCCTGCCTCAGCCTCCCAAGTAGCTGCAACTACAGGTGCACGCCACCACACCCAGCTGATTTTTGTATTTTTTTTTTTGTAGAGACAGGGTTTCACCATGTAGGCTAGGATGGTCTTGATCTCTAGACCTCGTGATCCACCTGCTTCGGCCTCCCAAAGTGCTGGGATTACAGGCGTGAGCCACCATGCCCGGCCGAAATTTTAATTTTGATTAAGTCCAATTTGTCTAATTTTTTTTGTTGTTGCCTGTGCTTTTGGTTTCATATCTAAGAAATAATTGCCAGATCCAATGTTGGCAAGCTTCCCACCCATGTTTTCTCCTAAGGGTTTTATGGTTTTAGGTTTTGCAGTTACGTCTGTGGTCAGTCTTGGGTTAATTTCTATATATGGTTTAGAAAAGAGTCCAGCTTCATTCTTTTTCATGTGGTCATTCAGTTCTCCCAGTACCAGTTGCAGAAGAATGCCCTGTCTTTTAACACTTTTTACTACATTGCACCTACTGCCTGCACAATAAAATGAGGTTAAATTGAATTGGATTTGAAGTTAACTGTCACAGGTCTGTAGGTGGCCAGGGAATCAGAGAGTGAAGATTTAGTTGTGTCTGTGCATTCTGCAGTGGAGGAAGTACTGGGAGTTTGCTTTTGACGTCACAGCCTTGCCCTGCAGGCTGAGACTAAAGGTAGATTTAGGAGATCAGGGAGACTGAGTACAGAGCATTTTAACACATAATACAGTTACCTACTGTGGAGTACATCCCATTTGGGGTTGTTGCAAATTGTAGCTGTGATAAACTGGGAGAGCAGTTTTTGAGAGGTTTTGATGCTGCCCATTTTGGGTATTTTTTAGTTTAGTAAGTTTATTACCTAAGTCGGGGGTTGGAACATTTTTTCTGCAAAGAACCAGCTAGAAAATGTTTCAGGTTTTGTGGACCGCATGTGATCACTGCCCCTCCTCTCTCCTTATGTTTAGCCCTGTGAACGCTGTTCTTAGCCTGTGGGTGCTGACCTAATCCATCCGAGGGCAGCTAGGCACACATGTCTTAGTGCAGGGGCTTCTGTGAGGACTGTCCTGCTGTTTCCACCTGAGACTTTCTCTTCTCTCCATTGTGTCTCATCTTTCAGTTGTGGGGAGTTAATGGGGAGAAGAACTGTGATTTTGGTTGCATGTTATTTCAATGACCATCTGCTTATGCACAGTTACAGTTATTCACTGTCTTTGTTTTGAAGCATGCAGCCAGTAAAGACCCCAGAGAAGTTCGAGAAGCTAGAGATCATAAGGAACCAAAAGAGGAGACCAACAAAAACATTTCTGACTTTGGACGACAGCAGCTTTTACCCCCCTTCCCATCCCTTCATCCGTCGCTACCTCAGAACCAATGCTACATGGCCACCACAAAGTCACAGACAGGTAAAAGGGAGACCCAGCAACTGTCTTTGCTCTTTGAATGTGTGTTTCGGCCCTGCTCCTTGCCAGGTGAGAGTTGTGTGTGGCTGTAAGTGCCTGTGGCTCTTGATGAGTGACTGTTGGCCTCAGCGACCCTTCTGCAGAGCTCACCAGTGTGCCTAAGGAGGCGCACCTGCCCTCTGCGCCAAAGCCTTGTCTAATGTGCCGTTGATTTCCTAGCTTGCTTTCACTCTCAAGATGAAGATTGTTCTCTTTACTGGTATCTTACTAACTTGGTGTGTTTGGGGAGGAGACCGTGGACTGGGAAGCTTTCCTGGTGTGTAGGTGAAGTGCCGTTGGAAGCGCTGAGGTGTGCCGGGGAAGCCCGTGGCCTAGGGTGAGGCTCTGCCGCCCGCTCCAGCTGCTCTGCCGCCAGCCACTCGCTCCGGGCAGGCTCCTCACTCTCCTGGGCTAGCAGCTTCTATGTGCAGTTCGGGGAGTGGATGGACGTTTGCTTCCTTACCGAGGACCTTTTATGGGAGGTGCTGGGTGGGCACCGGCATCTCAGCGTGAGCAACATGTCGGAGCTCCCTGGGCTCCCTGGGCTTCACCGTCCTCAGCTTCTGAATCGGATGCATGCTTGGCGCCATCCCAGAGAGATGCCAGGGCCTTCCTGTCAGCCCTGGTGAATGCTGGGGGTCAGCCTGAAAAGCTTCACTTGGGGATGATCACCTGGCTACAGGTGTCTGTCTTTTTCTGGACTTTAAAAATATTTTTTATTAAAGTATTTTCAGACTTCCGACAAAGATGCGAAAATTTTACAAAGGAGTCATGTGTGCCCTTGACTCATTTTACCATGTGGCACGACCACACCCCCTGCCCCCCCGTGTCTAACTCTTTTTCCTAAGATATGAACATAAGCGGTAGACATTGTGCACCTTTACCCTTAAAACTGATGTTATTTCCCAAAAATAACTAGTGTCCCCAGAAATGAAGACATTCTGCAGGTAACCACAGCACAGACATCTGGCAGGTTCTTGGGTAACTGCAGCACAGACATCCCAGGAGGAGGTGTGTCGCCATGCTGCTCCCAACCTCAATTCCTGCTCAGCATTGCCCGTGCCCTCCTGTCCTCTAGGGCAAAGGACACATCAAGTCTGGTCCTGGAGCCTCGGCCACCTAGCTGCTGTGTCCTGTTAGTTTCCTTTAATCGGAAACATTCTCAGCCTTCTTTGTCTTTCTTCACGTGGCGTTTTGAGGAGTACAGGCCAGCTGTTTCATAGAACGTGTGTGATGTGGGTTTGCCCAGTGTTTCCCGGGATTGGGTGCCAGTCATGGAGCGAAGCAGCTGACTGGCAAGTGACCTTAGGAATTGAATTTGGGTGGGCCTTTGTCCTGTTCGGCTGCTGGAGTCTGCAGACCCCACCATCATAAAGTTACTGCTCCTAGATTGCAGGCTTGTCTTGCGGGGATGGACCCCAGGCGTTGCGGGTGCCCCCCATCAGGGGCCTCAGCGTCTGCTGTGACACATGCTCAACTAGTACTGCTTGCTGGGTGCCAAATGGTGGTGTTCTAACTCCATCATTTCCTCTCTTGAGTATTTCAGTTGCTACTGTGAGGAGCTGCTTCACTTTCCTGTCCATCCACACAGTTATCTGTCCATTTATTTTTTTTAAAAAAGAGAGAGGTGGGGTTCTCACCTGTTTCCCAGGCTGGTCTTAAACTCTTGGACTCAAGCAGTTCTCCTCCTTTGGCCCCCCAAAGTGCTAGGATTACAGGCATGAGCCACCATCTCCAGCCTGTCCATTTATCTAAGTACTGATTCATGGACCCTTATTTGAGCATCTGGACTGTAATCCATCCCTGCCATTATTTATTTCGTTGCTCAAATTGTCCCAGGTTTGTCCATCGGTGACCCCTTCAGGCAGGTGCTGAGTCCTGGGGTGTGGCCCCCCTTCATCAGGACCTTCCTGACTCACCTATGGTCTGGCCCGCCTTGCCTTGTCCCTACCTAGTGCCAGAACCAGCTCTTTCTCCGGGGAGCTCTGGTTCTTTTCATTGGAAGTTATAAAACAAAATCAGTCATTATCTGTTCCCCTTACCGTCAACTTTTTTGCTATTTGAGTTAATTTTATTTGTTTGAAACAGTTAAACTTGGTGTTTTGCAAAAGTACGGCGTTATGCTCACGTATGTTAGGGTTTACAAGTAATGTCTGAAGTGTTGTTAAACTGTTGAGGTTTTCTTTTCCTATTTTAGCTTTGTTATATCATCATCTTTTAAAAGAGCTTTCTAAAACAAAGTACCCAGCGTCTTTAGCAGGCCCCAGTTCACCCTTCCACAGCCCCCTTCCTCTACCACCCCTTCCTTATTCGTAACCTGGAAGTGGGTGTTCTGCCAGCGTGTTAGCCTAGGGCAGTGTGTAAAACGGCCTGGAGGCATGGAGGAGCTGTCAGTAGCTAGCTGCCCGCTTCGTCCAGGGTTACAGGTGCTCCCTCAGCTTCAGCTGCTCCCGTGTGTGGTCACCCAGGGCTTGCCCCACCTTCCAGGGTGGGCATAGAAGCTGCAGTTTTGTGCCAGAACTGTTTCCTAAGAGGAGCATGGCACCCACAGCTGCCTTGTCTTGTGATGGTTGTCAGTGCATCTTTCAACATCGCTGAAAAGACAGGAGTGCAGATGGAGGAGTCCCCTGTCAAATGTCCTGGGACGGGGGTGCAGAGTCCACTTACCCAGATGGCAGAGAGAGACAAACACCTTCTACAGTAGCATCCGTACAGAGCCGGAATCTGCATAGGTTCTGTCTTGTTACAGGAGCCGTTGAGTGTCGCTTTGCCAGCCGGAAACCTCTGTGGCCACCGGCACCTCTGCTTGAGTTCACTCACACCTGCTGGGCCCATTCTGCCCACTCGGTCCAGCAGGCTGTGCTTGGCTGGTACTACAGGCCCAGAATCCCACACCTGCCATGGGCAAGCCAGGCGCGTGTGAGCAAGCAGGTGGGGCGTCCAGGCGCTGGCCGCTGTGGTGGGCGGGCAGCTCCGGGCCATGGCTCTGTGCAGGGCTCTGGCTGGATGAGGCATACTGCAGGCAGTCTACGCCACAGGTGCTGGTGTCTGGATGAGGAACGCGGTGGTGCACCAAAACTCAGAGTCTCAGCAACTGTGGAGCCCTGAGGGGATGGGTGGGAGAGTGTGTTTTCAGCTGCACAGCCCTGCCGCCTCACTCTGGGGCTGGCCTAGCTCCGCCTCCGCTAGCTGTCATGTGGGGCAGCCTCGGACACCACACCGCTGAGAGCTCTAGTGTTACAGCTCTGGCTTGAGGAATCCCGAGGTTTGGATCCCCAGAGTGATTGCCCCTCTTCACTCCCGCAGTTCAGCGAACGGGTGTGTGTCACTGCCTGCAGCCAGCGACCCGGCCGGGAGCATGTTACAGCCCTTTTGCACCCACTGTTTGGCGGGTCCTGAGTTCTTGTTCTGTGTCCAAGAAGAATGAGGTTACATGGACAACTGGAGGGGGGAGCAAGGTGGAGAAGAGTTTTATTGAGCAACAGAACAGCTCTCAGCAGAGGAGACCCAAAGTAGTAGCTCCCTTTGTGTGGCCGTGGCCAAGTCGGGGATTTTTGGAGGAAGTGCGTGCTGATTGATCCATGGGTGGATCTGGGAAAAACACCATTTGATTGGCTGAAAGGCATTAAGGAAGTTCGCACCCCAGGTTGTGGGTTCTACCCAGAACTGGCCACCCAGGTTTCAGGCTTCATGCTGCCTTTGGTTTGAAGGTCAGGTTTCACTGGGGACCTGCTCCTATCTGCCTAGGAGTTTGTCTGCCTCCTGCCATGATCACTTTTATTTCCTCAACCCTCACTCCACTGCCTGCCATTCAGTGTTGCCTCCCTGTGGGAGGGGTGTTGGAGCCAGGTCATCAAAGAAAGGCAGAGAATTCATGTCATGTCTTTCTGTTAATATTTAATTACGGTGGTGATGATCACAGATGGTTCTGTTCTTTCCCTCCTGCTACACCCTTAAGTTTACCACAGGTAGGAAAGAAGAGCAGAGTCACATGTTGGTTCAAATGGGCATTTTACTGCTGAAGTCATAGCAGAGCCCTGTGTGTGGCTGTAATTCTTAGTTTTGGATTGAGGGTGGCTGTGATTCTGTAAGACCTGCTCTGCACCTTCCACTCCTCAGTGTCAGAAACGGAAGACCTGTGCTGTGCTGGAAGGTTGGGAGCATGCGTTTTTGTGACAGCCCCAGGCTGGGGATGGCCGTGCTAACTCAGAATCCCAGGCACCCAGCATTGCTTTAGGTGAGCCTTCATTCTTTCTACAGAGTGGACTGGCATCTTTGTTAGCAGCTTGCTCTGTATCTTTCCAACGTGTAGAGGTTCACAGTACCAAAAACTGATTTCAGAGGATTCTAGAAAGATGGTGGGGCAGGAAGACCCGGAATCCGTCTCCCCACCTCGACAGCAATTCCACTGGCAGAAGCTGTTCCCACCTAGACAACAGTACAACTGGCAGAAGCTGTCCCCACCTAGACAGCAGTCCCACTGGCAAAAGCTGTCCCCACCCAGACAGCAGTCCCACTGGCAAAAGCTGTCCCCACCCAGACAACAGATCCACTGGCAGAAGCTGTCCCCACCCAGACAGCAGTTACACTGGCAGAGGCTGTCCCCACCTAGACAGCAGTCACACTGGCAGAAGCTGTCCCCAC
>NW_022437066.1:453369-457709 GCF_009761245.1 Sapajus apella | reverse complement strand
TAGACAGCAGTCCCACTGGCAGAAGCTGTCCCCACCTAGACAGCAGTTACACTGGCAGAAGCTGTTTCCACCCAGATAACAGATCTACTGGCAGAAGCTGTCTCCCCACCTAGACAGCAGTCCCACTGGCAGAAGCTGTCCCCACGTAGACAACAGTTCCACTGGCAGAAGCTGTCTGATGTAACTATTTTGAAACTCTGGAGTCTGTTGAAGGTTTGCAACTTCTAGAGGGGAGGCTTGGACAGTTAATTTCAGTTTCAGGTCTGCCGCCCACTCAGCTCTGTGGTGCAGGGTGTGCAGTGTTCCTGGAACAGTGTGCATGCAGCTTGTGGGAGCTAGGGTGGGCAAAGAGGACCTCCTCCCCCGATAGTGAGGCTCTGTCCTCCCATCACAGAGGTGCATGCAAAGAGGGCCTGTCATCACAGTTGCAAGCCTTTTCTTCCCTGTGACTGCCAGGAAATTTAAAGGGCCAGTTCTCTTTTTATCTCCCCACTTCATTTTTATTGTTTTCTCCCTTTGGAAGCCAGACATGAAAGACTAGGACATTCAAAAGCAACTGTGTATATGGGGAAATGAGCAAGTGACTGCATGTGCCTAGGGAAAGGCACAGGCCAAGGAAAGACATGAGAAGACCTTAAGTTTAAATTTCAGGCTCACCCTCTTCACAGAGACACCCTACAACTATGAAAAATGACAACAACAAAAACACCCCCAAACCGGTAACAACAACAAAGCAGTAAACCCTGGGGAAGGAGGAGAATCTGCTTTTCAGAGTTTCTACATTATTGGATTCAAATGTCCAATTTTGAACAAAAAATTAGAAGGTGTACAAAAAAACAGTAAGGTATGACACAATCAAAGGAAAAGAATAAGTCAACAGAAACTGTTCCCAGAAAAGATCTGATGGCAGATTTACTAGACAAAGACTTTAGAATAACTGTCTTAAATATGCTTAAAAACTGAAGGAAGATATGGAAAGAGTCAAGAAAATGATGTATGAACAAAATGGAAATATTAGTAATGTGATAGAAAACCTAAAAAGGAACCAGAAAAAATTCTGGAGCTCAAAAGTACAATAAGTGAGATGAAAATTTACTAGAGGAAATCAAAGGCAGAGCTGAACAGGCAAAAGAAAGAGTTAGCAAACTTGAAGATAGGACAGTGAAAATAATCAAGTTTGAGAAACAAAAAGGATGAAGGAAAGTGAACAGAGCTTAGGGACCTGTGGACATCATCAGGAGAACCAAATACGGACTGCGGGAGTCCAGGAAGGAGAGAGTAAAAAGAGGGAGGAGAGAATATGTGATGAAAGCCATGACTAGAAACACCAGGGAACTTGGTGAACTCCACTAAGATGAACTCAAAGAGACCCCCACTAGACACATTATACTTGAGACAGTTCTGCAGAAAGGCAAAGAGAATCTTGAAAACAGATGAGAAAAGAGACTTCATCACGTACAAGGATCCTCAGTGAGATCATTGGCAGATTTCTTATCAGAAACTTGGGGAACAGAGTATATCACCCTGATGTATTCAGAGTGATAAAAGAAAAAACTTTCAACCAAGTATCCATATCCATGGAAACTATCCTTTAAGAGCACAGGAGAAATTAAGACATTCTCAGATGAACAAAAGCTGAGGGAATTTGTTACCAACTGACCTGGACCTGCAAGAAATACTTAAAGGAGGCTAGCAGGTTGAAAAGAAAGGACACTAGACAGTAACCTGAAACCATATGGAGAAGTAAACATTGCAGTAAAGGTAAAGACATGGGCAGTTATAAAAGCTAATATTATAACAATGGTTTGTACCTCCACTTTTTGTTTTCTGTGAGATCTAAGAGATGAATACATTTAAAAAATTAGTCTGCAAGCTCGTATCATTGCAACTTTGGTTTGTAACTCCACATTTTTCCTACGTAACTTAAGAGACTAATGCATTTAAAAGAATTGTTTATGTTTTGGGGGCACATCATGAATAAAGATGTAGTTTTGTGACATCAGCAAATGAAAAGGGTGGGAACAGATGTAAAGGAGCAGAGTTTTTCTGTGTTATTGAAGTTAAGCTGGTATAAATTTAAATTAGAATGTTATAACTTTAGGATGTTAAATGTAATCCCCATGGTAACCGCAAAGAAAATAGCTATAGAACATACACAAAAGGAAAGGAGAAAAGAATTTAAACATTTCACTATAAAAAATCAACTAAATATAAAAGAAGACAGTAGTGCAAGAAATGAGGGACAAAAAAAGGCTGTAAGGCATGTGGGAAGCAGAGCAAAATGACAGAAGTAAATTCTCAGCAGTTGCTTTAAATGTAAACAGATGAAGCTTTCCAATGAGAAGACAAAGATTGGCCGAGTTGTGGTTTGGATGTGGTTTGTCCACACCAAAGCTCATCCTGAAATCAGATCGCTGATAATGGCAATGTTGGAAGGTGGGGCCCACCTGGCGGTGACTGGTCATGTGGGTGGATCCCTCATGAGTAGGTCAGTGCGCCTCCTCCAGGTGAGTGAATTCTCACTCTCAGGGGAATACATTAGTTCCCGAGGAAGAATCTGGCTTCCTTGGTTTCTCTCTTCCTTCTTCTCTCTTGCACATGCCTGCTCCTTTTCCATGTTCCACCATGAGCTGAAGGAGTGTGAAGCCCCTGCCAAGTGTAGCTGCTCAGTATTAAATTTTCCAGACACCAGACTCAGGACACAAACCTCTTTATCTTTTATGACAACACTAAATGGACTAAGGCAGAATGCATTAAAAAAAAAAAAATACATGATCCTACTATATGCTGTCTGTAAGAGACCCACTGTAGAGCCAAAGACACAAATAGATTGAAAGGAGGAAAAAAGATAGTCCATGCAAACAGTAACCAAAGAGAGCAAGATGGCTATTCTAGTATCAGACTAAATAGGTCTTAAAATAAAAAAGGGTTACAAGAGACAAAGAATGACAATATATAGTAATAAAAGTTTCATTACAACAAGAAGGCATAATAATTACCTGTGTAAACATTTACGAATGATAGACCATCAAGACACAAGAATTAAAACCAATAGAATTGAAGGGAAAGATAGACACAGACAGTTCTACAGTAATAGTTGGAGACCTCAATATCCACTTATCAGTAATGTATAGAATAATGTATATTCTATTATCAATATAGAAAATAGGTAATAGAGGACTCAGCACCATACACCAACTAATTCAATGGACGCACAGAGCACTCTGCCCAGCAGCGGCGTGCACACTCTTCTCGGGTGCACCAGGGACATTTTCTAGGATAGACCATATGTTAGGCCACAAATTAAGTCTCAATATTGATTTTAAAATATAGAGATTTGGGCCGGGTGTGGTGGCTCATGCCTGTATTCCCAACACTTTGGGAGGCTGAGGCAGGTAGATCCCCTGAGGTCAGGAGTTTGAGACCAGCCTGGCCAACATGGGGGAACCCTGTCTCTACTAAAAATTCAAAAACTAGCCAGATGTAGTGTGGCGCGTACCTGTAATCCCAGCTACTTGGGAAGCTGAGGCAGGAGAACCACTTGAACCTGGGAGGTGGAGGTTGCAGTGAGCCAAGATCACACCACTGCACTCCAGCCTGGGTGACAGAATGAGTCTCCATCTCAGAAAAAAAAAAAAAAAAAAAAGAAAGAGAGATTTGGGTGGGTGCAGTGGCTTTCACCTGTTATTCTAGCACTTTGAGAGGCCATGGTGGGCAGGCTACTTGAGCTCAGGAGTTCCAGAGCAGTCTGGGGAACATAGCAAAATGCTGTCTCTACAAAAAATACAAAAATTAACCAGGTGTGGTGGTGCACACTTGTGGTCCCAGCTACTCCAGAGGCTGAGTGGGGAGGGTTGCTAGAGCCCAGAAGGCCAAGGCATTAGGAGCCATGACTGCGTCACTGTACTTGAGCCTGGGCCACAGAGTGAGACGCTGTCTTAGAAAATTATGTATATATGGAAAGAGAGAGGGATTCAGAACTTACTGCAAAGCTATAGTATTCAAAACAGCATTACTCTGGCATGAAGGCAGACATATAGTCCAGTGGACTAGAACGGACAGCACAGAAATAAAACTTTGTATTATATGATCAGTTGATTTTTGACAAGAGTGCCAAGACCATTCAACAGGGGAAAGGACAGCTTCCCAACAAATGGTGCTGGGAAAACTGGATACCCACATGCAGAAGAGTGATGCTAGACCCTTACCTCACACCACATGCAAAAGAGTGATGCTGGACCCTTACCTCACACCACATGCAGACGAGTGATGCTGGACCCTTACCTCACACCGCATGCAGAAGAGTGATGCTGGACCCTTACCTCACACCACATGCAGAA
>NW_022437066.1:451593-453359 GCF_009761245.1 Sapajus apella | reverse complement strand
GCACACCACATGCAGAAGAGTGATGCTGGACCCTTACCTCATACCACATGCAGAAGTTAGCCTACGATGGGCCCATGACCTAATGTAAGACCTAAACATATAAAATTGTTAGGAGAAAACATAGGACAAAGGTTCCACAACATTGGATTTGGCAGTGATTTCTTGGACATCACACCAAAGTGTAGGTAATAAAAGAAAAAGTAGACACATTGGGCTTGATGAGACTTGGTGTCTTTTGATGGACCAGTTCCCTAGTGGTCCCAGGTACTCGGGAGACTGAGGCAGGAGAATTACTTGAACCCAGGTGGTGGAGGTGGCAATGAGCCGAGATCGGGCCACTGCACTCCAACCTGGGAGACAGAGCAAGGTTCCATCTCAAAAAAAAAAAAAAAAATAGCAAAGGACTTCAATAGACATTTTTTCAAAGAAGATCTACAAGTGGCCAGTAAGCTCTTGAAAAGATGCTCAGTACCACTAATCATAAGGTGAATGTTGAACAAAACCACAATGAGATACCACCTTACACCTATTGAGGATTGTTACTATCCAAACAGAAGAAAACATGTATCCGTGAGGATGTGGAGAAATGGGAACACTTGTGCGCTGCTGGTGGGAATGTGAAATGGTGCAGCCGCCGTGAAAAACACGATCTTGATTCCTCAAAACATTAACTACGGAACTACCATGTGATCCGGCAATTCCACTACCACGCATGTGCCCCAAAAGAACTGAAAGCAGGTCTTGAAGAGACATCTGCACACCGACGTTGACATCAGCATCGTTCACAACAGCCAACAGGGGGCAGCCACCCGAGGGCCAGCTGGGGGAGGATGGCAGAGTGTCGTGTGCACACAGCGAGTGGGACTCAGCCCGAGGAGCGAGGCCGGGACCCGTGCTGCAGCGTGGATGAGCCTTGGGGACACGATGCCGAATGAAATCACTCAGCTACAGAGGACAAATGTGGGACAGCTCCACTTACAAGAGGTCCCTAGAGTCGTCAAACTGATGGAGACAGACAGAGTAGAAGGGCTGGAGGCAGGGGCTGGAGAGTTCGGACTTAGTGGGAACAGAGCTTCAGTTTGACAGGAGGGAAAGGGTTGTGGAGGTAGTAGTCGTAATAGTGGTACAACATTTTGAGTATATTTAATACCACTGAACTGTGCACTTAAAGACGATAAAGATGGTACATTTTGTTGTGAGTGTATTTACCGAAGAAAAACCCAGAAAAAGTAAAAAGTCTTACGGCAGTTTGTGTGTCTACACTTGGATAGAAGCTGCATGTCTGCTGTGTGCAGTGTCTACACTTGGTGGAATCTGCAGGTCTCTGCTGTGTGTGGTGTCTATACTTGGGTGTAAGCTGTAGGTCTCTGCTGTGTGTGGTGTCTACACTTGGGTGGAAGCCTCAGTTCCTGCTGAGTGTGGTGTCTACACTTGGGTGGAAGCCTCAGTTCCTGCTGAGTGTGGTGTCTACACTTGGGTGGAATCTGCAGGTCTCTGCTGTGTGTGTTGTGTACACTTGTTTGGAAGCTGCAGGTCTCTGCTGTGTGTGGTGTCCACACTTGGGTGGAAGCCTCAGTTCCCACTGAGTGTGGTGTCTACACTTGGGTGGATTCTGCAGGTCTCTGCTGAATGTGGTGTCTACACTTGGGTGGATTCTGCAGGTCTCTGCTGTGTGTGGTATCTACACTTGGATGGAAGCCTCAGTTCCTGCTGGGTGTCGTGTCTACACTTGGGTGTAAGGTGCAGGTCTCTGCTGAGTGTGGTGT
>NW_022437066.1:416131-441593 GCF_009761245.1 Sapajus apella | reverse complement strand
GCCTTCGGTGAAATGCCTGTTCACACTCCGGCCGTTTGGATGCCTTCGGTGAAATGCCTGTTCACACTCCGGCCGTTTGGATGCCTTCGGTGAGGCGCCTGTTCACACTCCCGGCCGTTTGGATGCCTTCGGTGAGGCACCTGTTCACACTCCGGCCGTTTGGATGCTTTCGGTGAGGCGCCTGTTCACACTCCCAGCCATTTATCTACTTGGCTGTTTGTCCTTTTGGAACCAGGGCTCTTTGGCCCAGAGACAAGCCCTGGCTGTGGAGTCGACGTGGTACCTCTTTCTACGCGTGGCCTGCCTTTTTTACCTGAAACAACTGGTATCCTGGTTTAGCCATTCTGCTCGGAAGCCACTCGCAGGGTCCTGTTGCCTGACAGCTGGGCGTGGCAGCCACTCTGGGTGCTGCTGAAGGGAGAGATGGACCCTCCCCTCTTAGCCTGAAGCCATAAGTGGGCCTGGTGACCAGAGTTGTGTCCTGGATGGGGGACTGGCAGCTTTTGGCCTGTGGCCTGCTACCCACCCCAGGACAGATGCAGGAAGCAGCCTGGCCTACTCCTGGCTTGCTCTCTTCCTGTTTCACTTGGGTGTTAGACTCCGAGTTCTCTTTCTGTTTACTTTCTTATTATTTTCTGACATGGGATCTTGCTCTGTTGCGCAGGCTGGTGTGCAGCGGCAAATCATAGTTTATTGTAGTCTCCACCTCCTGGGCTCAAGTGATCCTCCCACCTCGGCCTCCAAAGTAGCTAGCACCACAGGTGTGCACCACCATACTCAGCTAATTTTTTAAAATTCCTTTTTTTGTAGAGATGAGGGCCTCTCAATCGACAGTCTCTCCCTGTGTTGCCCAGGCTAATCTTGAACTTCCGGGCTCATGTGGTCAACCTGCCGTGGCCTCCCAAAGTGCTTGGATTCTAGGTGTGAGCGACGTCGCCCGGCCTCCCTTTAATTCTGATGTCAGCGGTTACCCTTCTCTTTCCGACCTCCTTCGCCTGATTCCTTACAGCTGTCGTTTGCGCAGTGATCAAGCAGCCCTTTATAAAGTAGCTCTTGCTTCTTCCTTAAAAGTCGCTCTGCCAGAGTTTTGGAAGGAAGTGGAATTAACTGTGTTGTTAAGCTGCTGCTTTTAATTAGTGGTTTCATTGGCCTGTCTTATTTTTAAAATAAGAAAACTATCCAACAAATGAAAACTTCCGTTAAAGATGACTGAGGTGTCAGAACGCTTAGGAAAGGATTAGAACGTTTCGATTGTCAGTCATGAAACAAGGGAGGGGCTGCTACTGTCACCTCTGACATGAACACAGCAGCCTTGACTGTTCCTGCTGATTGTGTAAGAACCAGAAAGAAACATTCATATTTTAAAAGACAAAGGAGAAGAGTTTGCTGAGAATATACTCATCCATCTGAAACATCTAGCAAAATCAGCTAAAAAACTATTACAGCTATTAAGCTGACCTTACATGTGATCACGACATAAAAACCAGTTATTTTCTTGTATAGCTGCAATAACCTGTTAGAAAATGTAGTGTCAGCATTATCAGTAAAATCAATAAGTGCCTAGGGATATTTTAAAAGATTTTCTATGTATAAAATTTCAAACTGCACAAACACACAGAAGACAGTGAGCAGTCTCTAGCATTTGGCCTTGTTGTCCACACCTGGGTTGTCTTGGAGCAGGTATTTCAGTAGAGATCTTAAAAGATAAGGACTCTTTGAAAAACAAACCACAATATCAGACTTAAAAAGGCAGTTATAATTTCTTTATACCACCAGAGTACCTAGAAATAAACAACAGAAAAGTGAGTGTTCCTTGTTAATGTGCAGGGAACTATAAAACTGATGAAAGAGGTTAAAAATTAAGTTCATGGAGAAACTCATTATTTGTCTGAGTGAGAAGCTCCATTACTTTATTTTCCCCATATTTGCCTATAAATTCAGAACAGTTCCCATCAAGATCCTAGCAGTACTTCTGTGTAACTGCGGGTTCTGAAGTCAGGGTGGAGGTGGAGACCCTCAGAGTTGTAGTGGGGATTGTGCCCAACTCGGCCGTGGGGGGATGCCCGAGCATGGGACGTGGCCGCCTGAGGGGACACTCACTCAGGTGCGCTGAGGCGGTTAATGAATGGGGCAGGGAGTCTGTGATGTGTGGATAAAGTTCAATTGTGAGACTGGGGTTTTAGATCAGTGGTTAAGAGGGACTGGAACAGTTGACAAGTGTTTTGGGAAAAGGCAGGCCTGCACTTGCATCAGGGCATGTGACAAACGCTGGCTCCATCCCAGTGTCAGGAGAGTGATGCCGACCACACACCCCAGAAGATATTAACCCACTGAACCGCACGCGGTGCAGGGTCGATTTTTGAGTAGGTGAAACATACCTTACTGTGCCTAGTATTTTTAAAAATGAATTCCAGAAGACTTAAAGTGTCAGTACAAAACATTCAACTATGAGTGAAAATACTGGAAACTGTTTTTTCCAATCTGTAATGAGGAAGTTCTTCTAGTGTTAAGACACAAACTCAGAAGCCATGAAGGAAAAGATGGACACACCTGTGACTTGTTCAGATAAAATTCAAAAGTTTTATGTAGTGAGAGATATTAGAGACAAAGCTTTAAAAACTTGATAGGAGAACAGCGGTCTCGCCATATTGCCCAGGCTGGTCTTGAACTCCTGGTCTCAAGCGATCTGCTCACCTCACCTTCCAAAGTGTTGGGATTACAAGTGTGAGCCATCGTGGCCATAGAATACACCATTGATGTGAAGTTGTATGGGTGCCTCTCCACTGGGAAATGCAGAGAAGCGTGGAACACCCCAGCAAGAACAACCCCATGCTGCCTCAGGGAGTGCTGGGCACAGCCGGGCGGAGACTCACGCATGTTTCAGTGTCTTTTGCACTGAACATCTATTTGTGTATTGCCTGTGCTTATAGAAAAGATAAATACAGCAGAAAAAATAAGGTGTATCTGTTCAGAAGTGGAAAGAATTCCAGAACATATTTTTAACTAGAAGAAAGTAATAATCACGGAACTGCTCAGTGTCCTGCCTTCTGTGCAGACTAGAAACACACTCGTCTGTGGCCCACGTCTGCCTGGACGTTCACGGGAAGGAGGCGTGGGCAGCTTAGCCATGGTGGCTCCGGGGTTGGACTGGGATCGTGGGTATGTGGGGGCAGGTCTCACACTGTGTATTGTTCTGTGGCCTCTGAAAACCTTTTTATGATTGTTCTATGTGTTTTGTGGCCTGTTTATCGAATTCTCTGTCTCATAACATACCTTGAGCACCTGACCCTCACTAGTGCAGCACCCAGTGGGTGAGCCCTTGCCTGAGGCTGCAGCAGTGCAGCCACACTCCAGTCCCTGTGTGGAGACAGGACCAGGGAGCAGGAGTGGAAGTCCAGAGTGTGTCTCTGGCCCTGCCTGGACCCCACACACTAGCCAGGCCTGGAGCAGGCAGGCGTCCCCACCCGCGAGCATCTCTGGCGTGTGCCAACAGCGCGTGTTTCGAAGTTTGTTTTGGATCCGTCATCTGCCACTAAAGGATGTAATTGGTCTCTGTTTTCTGTTTGGGTTCCTGCTTCGACTGTGTGGCTGATCAGATGGACGGGGAGTCTGAGGAGGAGCAGGAGTCGGCCGACAGCGGCGAGGAGGAGGAAGGCGGCGACGAGTCTGACCTGGTAATCCCCGCGCCTCCTTCCACGTCTGCGCTGAACTAGAGGAGACGCAGAGAACCAGCACCCTTCAGTCCTTTACCCAGCCCTGGCCTGAGCACTTCACACAAGTGCTTGGAGCTGGTCATGGCGATGGCCACAGATGGTCCTGTCCCTGGCAAAGCCTCCTGAGAAAGATGCTGTGCAGAGTTGCAGCACAGGGCCAGGCCTGGCACGGGGCTGCCCCCACTGCATGCTGGGCGGGTGGAATTGAAGGGCCTGTGGACACTCTCGGAGGAAAGGCCGTAGAGGGAGCCGCTGTAGCAAGGACAGCTGTTTGGGACTCTGCTGCACTGGCTGATGTGCAAGAAGCAAGGGCTGGATTTGAGGTGTTTCGAGGTAGAATGGACAGAACTTTTTGGTGGCGAGGACGGGAGGGAAGAGTGGTTCCGCTGTGTCCGTACTGATGCCTGTTATTCCTGGAGGAGGGTCCAGATCAGAGTCGTGCAGCCTGGTCTGCAGGAACTGGGGCTTGGAAATGGGGAAGAGCAATGAGTCACTAGGATGGAGCCTCAGGAAACCCCCAGCTTCTGAGGGTTCCATAGGGGAAGAGAAGTTGGCTCATGTGTCTGAGGAAGAGCTCTGTGCCGTGGGGAGAAGCTCGGCAAGTTGGGGTCACACAAACTGGGAAACGGTCAGCAGTAGGAGAAGTGGCCCATGGTGTGACCCTGGCACACCAGTGAGCGGGAGGAGGACTTGGAGGGGCCGTGGTGTTTGACGACGGAGGTGTCTGTCTTTGCGGGGGGCGGGCAGTGGGGCAGCTAGATTTCCAGCAGCAGCGACTTTGGGTGCAGCACTTGCACATGTTCTCAAAAGTTTTGCTGTGCGGGGAGCACCAGGGAGCCAGGGCTGTGTGTGCCGCAGTGTTCCCAGTACCGTCCTCACAGGGGACCCAACTCGCGACAGAAGGCTGCCCAGCAACAGAGCTTGTGCAGGAACACGTTCGGGGGGTCGGCAAGGCCCGCATGCTGCCGCTGTGCCTGCCTTAAGTGTCCCTCTGTCCGCTGGAAGCAGGCACTGTGGCCTTCATGTGGCCTCCTGTGGAAGGCAGGGGCACCTGCTCTGCATCCGTGTGGGACGTGTGGCATGGATGCCCTTCCTGCACCCAGACTTCAAAAGCAGGTGCTTAAAACACATCTTGAAATATTACAAGTTACTTATAACGTCCGCCTTGTTCTCTCTGTAGATCATTGATGTGGGTATAGATTCTGAAGCAGATTACGTATTCGTTGTTATTTCTTGTGAGATGAACGGACGCTGACGAGCAGCCATGGATCCTTTCCCTAGGCTTCTTTATTTAGTTCCTGACTAGAACTTTCCAATTTACTTATTCTTTTCTTTTGTGTCAAATTCAAAGAAGATGTATAAAGTTCATTTTAATTTTGTTTTTGTTTTTGTGTTGCCTCTAAAGGGACTGAGCTTAGAGAGGTGCTTAGGAGAAAGCACAGGGTGCCTTTAAGCATGTGACCCAGGAAAATGTCTACAAGCTAAATTTGCCGTTTAATTGGAGATGAAGACATAGCCAGTGTTTTGTTTTGCAGGGAAACAACACTTGTAGTGCTCTTGCCTTCCCTAGCTTCCTATGCTCAGTGATTTATATACCTGCCCGTTTGGTTCTCCAGAGTTCTGAATCCAGCATCAAGAAGAAATTTCTCAAAAGGAGAGGGAAGACCGACAGTCCCTGGATCAAGCCAGCCAGGAAGAGGAGGCGGAGAAGTAGAAAGAAGCCCAGCAGTGCACTCGGTAAACACAGAGGGCATGTGGGCTCTACCCCCATCTTGTGGGGCTGTCTCGGGGACTGCCTGGGAGGGGCATGGGGCCAGGAGGCGAGGCCCATCTGGGGTTGGGGTAGATAGGATTTCATCTGAAAAGAGGGCTCCACTGTTTTAAAAAATGTTCAAAATGACTTTGTTAGAGAGACTCCGGTGACCGTGAAGTAGTTCCTTCTGGAAGATGCAGTAGACATTGACTT
The DNA here is from genome assembly GCF_009761245.1 of Sapajus apella. Lineage (NCBI taxonomy): Eukaryota > Metazoa > Chordata > Mammalia > Primates > Cebidae > Sapajus > Sapajus apella. The sequence continues at coordinate 435,914 of NW_022437066.1, read as the reverse complement.
CGTTGTTGTTGCTTTTAAATTTTTATATATTTATTTTTGAGGCAGGATCTGGTTCTGTTGCCCAGGCTGGGGTGCAGTGGCATGATCTCAGCTCATTGCAGCCTCCACCTTCTGGGTTCAGGCGGTCCTCCCACCTCAGCTCCCCAAGTAACTGGGAATATAGGCATGTGCCATCATGCCTGGCTTATTTGTTTGTATTTTTTAGGTAGACATGGGGCTTTGCTATGTGGCCAGGCTGGTCCCAAACTCCTGAGCTCGAGCGTTCTGCCTGCTTTGGCTTCCCAAAGTGCTGGGATTACAGGCATGTGCCACTGCGCCCGGCCCCGACTTCACTGTTGAAGGTGAATCGTTTGCTGCCTGCATGGGTGATTGGAAGCTGTGGCCTGCACGGACGGCTTCCACGTGGTGTGCAGGAAATGGCCCTCAGAGAGCCACCTGCGCCTCAGTCAGAGTCTCCTGTGAATCACAAGTGAATGTGGGAAGGAAATCTCCTCAAACCCCAATGGGATGCAGCAGGTTTAGGGTGCCAAGGCCGTTTTTTTTTTTTTTTCTTTCCTTTCCAGCTTAACTGAAGTACAGTTGGCATACAATAAAATGTACAGAAATAAATCACAAAATTTGACGAGTTTTAATGTGTTTATGACCTTGAATCCATCAGCACAGTCAGCTGATCAGTGCCGTGAGTGCCTCTTGTCTCCCCAGGTCCCTCCTGCTCCTTGATAACCCGGCCCCTTCCCTGCCCCCCTTCCCTGCCTCCAGGCAGCCGTTGGTCTGCTCTGTGTCTGATTATTCGTTAGTGCTCTGTAGAATTATCTAGACAGAATTGTGCAGTTTTTTTCATCTGGCTTCTCTAGGCATAATTGTTTGGAGTTGCTGGGCTGTCATATGACCAGGAGTTTGTTTCTCTCCATTGCTGAAAATTGTCCCATTGTGTGGCTGCCCCACAGTCTGTCTGTCCATGGGCTTTGGGCTTTTTCCAGCCTTGGGCTGTTAGAAACTAAGTGGCTGTGAACATTTATGTGTAAGTCTTTTTGAACAGGTGCCTTCTTAGATGTTGGCTGGCTCTCTGGGAGCAGAATGGCTGAATAGAGTGGTGTGTGTTCAGCTCTTCAGGAAGCTGCCAAGCTGGTTTCTAAGCACTCGTCCTGTTTTAGATCTCCACAACAGCGCCTGAGCATTCCAGTTCCCCTGTGTCCTTGTCAGCACTTGTTAGGGTTGGTCTTTTTAATTTCAGTGGCTCTCCGGATGTGCAGTGGTGTTTCATTGTAGTTTCAGTTTGCTTTTACCTAATGAGTAATGAGATTGTACATTTTAGTGTTCATTTATTTTCTTTTGAAACCTGTCTATTCACATCTTTGCGTACTTTAAAATCTGGTGGTTTTTCTTCTTACTGGTTGAAAAGAGCTTTTTAAATATTCTGGATGTTTTGCATGTATTTGTAACTCGTCTCTGACTTGCGTTTTCATTTTCTTAATGCTACATTTAGAAGAGCAGAAGTTTTTAAAATTTCCTTGAAGTCTAAGTTATGAATTATTGTACTTCATGGTTCCTACTTTTGTGCTCTAAGAAATCTCTGACAGACCCTGTCACGGAGGTTTTGCCCTGTGTTTTCTTCTTGACGTTTTGTAGGTCGAGCGCCGCATGCCGGTTCATCCTGCACTCAGGTTTGAGGGAGCTGTGGTGCAGGCCTCTTCTTTGCACTGGGTGTGCAGTTGCCATCGGTACTGCTGGCTGAATTGACTTTTCTCCTCCTGTTGACAGTCAGTGTGGGGCTGTTCCGGGACGTTCCAGTCTGCTTCATTTATTTATTTGTTTATCCTTATACCAGTGTCACAGAGCGGCAGCACTAGGCTCTTTTTCACAGTGATTTTGGCTAATCTAGATTTCCCAGTGTAGAGTGGGTGTGTCAACTGGCAGTCCCTTCCTGAAACAGAGGGTTGCGTGAGGCCTGGGGTGTGAGGCAGTCACCGTGGGGGCTCCTGGAGTTTGAGGGTGGAGGATGTGAGTGCCCCTCCCCGCCCCGGGAGCTGTGTGTGCTCCTTCGGTTATGTTTCTTTTCACCTCAGTTTATTGATTCAGATCATAACACCAGATGTGGCTTTTACTGTTGGCCAACAAAAGCATGTGTAGAGCCAAGGCTAAAAGTTGTTCATCTTTGTCATCTTGGCTATAATGTGCAAAATGTGTGCCTTTAAATATTCACATAGGAGTTTGAATTTTATTTCTTTATGATTTTTTTTTAAATCTTTTTGTTTAAAACGATATGAAGAGTATTCCTGTTCTTCAAGTTGATGATGGTGCTTTCTCAGAGGTGGTTGACTTTTACTGTCTGTCTAAGATCTAGGTGGAGCATGTGGCTTGAATTAAAAGACTCGTTACCATACCTTTTTACTAGTGTTCATTTGTGGAAATAAGTGTCATTGAAGCAAACCCCTCTTTACTAGTGTTCATCTGTGGAAATAAGTGTCATTGAAGCAAACCCCTCTTTACTAGCATTCATTCGTGGAAATACGTGTCATTGAAGCAAACCCCTCTTTACTAGCGTTCATTCGTGGAAATAAGTGTCATTGAAGCAAACCCCTCTTTACTAGCGTTCATTCGTGGAAATAAGTGTCATTGAAGCAAACCCCTCTTTACTAGCGTTCATTCGTGGAAATAAGTGTCATTGAAGCAAACCCCCAGAAGCTTGGCTGTGAAATGTGGGCATCCACCCTTTGCCGGACTTAGGTATTACTGGTGTAGGCGCGTACTTTCACAGGCCTCCACAGTGAAATACCCTTGTGATTACAAACACCCAATCTTGTACATCTTCCTCCTGCCCTCCTGGGAAGTGTGGACACGCTGTCCTGGCCACCACTCATGTGTCCTTGAGGGCAGAGGAACCCACAGAATTGTTTGCGCCCGCTGCTGCCCTTGCTGCCAGCCCAGGGGTGCCAGTTCTCGCAGCACCCCAGCTCCTTCTGTGGGTGTCATGAGCCTACCGTGTCTACTGGGGTTGACACCGAGCCTTTCCGGGGGCCTCCCTGGGTGCCAGTGCCTTCCCTCTGACACAGATTTCACCACAACACAGCCCCTTGGGCCATCTCTTTAGCTACTTTACATCTGATCTTTCAAATCCATACGTTAGATTTTTCTGTTTTATTTAAAAATAATCCACAACATAGGAGTACCATGTTTTTTTCTATTTCTTTGATTATTTGATAGCTTTTATGAAGTTGGTATAGTCACAGAGAAAGATGTACTGACACGTTGATGCCTTTGTTTCTGTCTGCACAGCGTCTCTCCTCCCCCATGAATATTATGTCTAAAAGGGGGAATCAGCAAAATAATATGTGGGAGAGAAATAGTGAAACCGGAAGCTGGGGCGGCCTAGACAGTAGTGGGTTTCAGCTTGTGGTTTTGAATGGATTAATTTGCAGCAGTCCGTTTCCTGGGGCCTCAGCCTGGCTGCCCTGTGGCGTCTGGGTGGGTGCGGCCGCCCGGGCACGTGGTGTCTGATGTGTGTGCGTTTCGTGCCTAGGTTCTGAGCCGTATAAGTCATCTTCAGGAAGCACTGAACAGACAGCACCGGGAGACAGCACGGGGTACATGGAAGTTTCTCTGGACTCCCTGGATCTCCGCGTCAAAGGAATTCTGTCCTCACAAGCAGAAGGTGAACGCGGTGTTGTAACTGAGACCAGGCACCATCTTGGTCCTTTGTGTCCAGGGCACTGTCCTCTCTATTGGCACGATGCCCCCGGTGGAGCCTAGTAGAAGATCAGGTTAAATGCCTCTCTTCCAGGTGAGGTGTAGACAGGACAGGGTGTGTTTGCCGTGTCACGGTGTGCAAGTGAAGAAACAGAAATTACAGAAACCCTCCAAGAGCAAACTGCAAAGCCCAAGCGAGTCCTGGCCATGGTTGTCTGTCTCCCATCGTGGGTCAGGCGCGCTCTGTGGAGGATCGCTCGTGGCCAGGCGCCCTTCGTCCCCGGTGGCGGCTCAGCACACAGGGATGGACTATTGAATAAGGTGTCTCTGGTGGTCTCTGACTGGCTGAAACATGTCCCTGGGCAGTGTTGAGCTGGGAGTTCAGAAGATATATTCTGTGATGGAATATTCGAACTTTGTGTATTTTTGTGCCTCTAAGTCACAGGTGCATCAGGAGCTTCTCTTGGGAGTTCTTGTGCTAGAAGTTGTCAGTTCTCACACTTTCTCTCAGTTTTTTCTCATTTTAAGCCACTTAGAAACCTTCTATCAGTGAAGAGTAGCTAAAAGCTGTTTGATTATTTGGGAAGATGTATTTGAAGCATGGTGTGGAGGAAATGAAAAGCTTCTGTTTACATTCCACACAGATCTTGCTGGTGTGGCATTACAGACAGCTGGAGAGGTTTAGTGGGCCATTTTAAATGACAAATTAACTAGCTTTTTAAGGTTTTGAACACTGAGGAAGGTTTGAGTCATGTATGTAACTCACCTAGGAAATCACATCTTTAGCTGAAGATAGAAACCCTAACCTTGTCCGTCAGGCAAACGACGATTTGTTTTCCTCTTGCACCAAATGGAGCAGAAACCTCCCTGAAGTATCACGAAGTCCTCAGCACAGTCACCCCACACTTTCTTTGTGGATTAAGTATAACACGGAGTGTTTCAGTTTTCTGAACTTGCTTTTCGAGCTAGAGGTGTCAGGAAGTTACCTGGTTTTACGTAGGAAGTAGTATTTCATTGTATCTAGTCGACTCCTGCTGTGGCGGCCTTGGGCGTGCTGAGTGGCAGGAGACAGAGGAGTTGGCACGTGAGGGCTCTGCCACCTGTCGGCGTTCACCTCCCGCCTTTGGCAAAAGGGAGGAGACTGGCCGTAGGGGACGGATGGTGCTGGGCTCAGGGCCAGGATGGCGAGCTCCAACACGGAATCGGAGGAGGGACAGCAGCTAGTAGGGGCCCCTCATCTTGCATGACACTTTACACATCGGCCCCCCAACATTTATTTACCTGTGTTTGATCAGCACCAATTGGTCAGTCAGTGATTGGCCCCTTCAGTTGTGTTCTTGGTGTAGAGAATCAGCATGTGGAAGAGACAGGCGGTGTCACCCCCTGTGTTGGTGCTGGCCGTGTGGCTCAGGACCCCAGAGGGAGCAGTGGTCAAGTGGCACTGGACAGGAGGGCAGGAGCCGGGGCCCTGGGAGACCTGGGTGGTGTGCGGCTCAGATGAGACAGGCCTGTGCAGTGTGCTGAGCGGCCGGTGGGGGCAGGTGGTGCCTGTGGTTGTGGCTCATGGGCTCGGGTCCAGGCTTGAGCCTTGGGCCAAGGAGAGAATATGAAGATGGGAAGTCCTCTCCATATGCATTTGTCGCTTTCCCCGTTGCCTTGCTCTTGGGCCTGCCGAATTGAGCCTGAGTATGTAACCCAGCAGCAGTAGGAGGCCAAGGGTCTGAGCCTGGGAGAGGCCAGGAGCCCATAACTATGGCAATGTTATGGGGAGGGAGAGACAGAGCTTGGTGGAGGTTGATTGCTTGAGGATTTCTTAAATCATTTCATTTGATGTTCCTGGCAGTCCCTCACTGTGGGAACAGAAGCACCCCATGTCCACGGTGGTATCTGAGCGGCTGCAGTGTCATCCCAGCGTGTCGGCCCTGGGTTTTCACCTGCCTCATCACAGCCTCCCGGCCACCGTCGGCCGGCACTGTGTTAGAAAGTTATCTCACAGCCTTGGGTGGTTTGTGTCTGTTTTCTCCTTTTTAAAATCAGGTTGTCGGGCAGGATCATCTCAGAGGCCTGCCCAGCTTTAAACGTGTAGTGATTCGAATTCAAGTTCACTTCATCGTTCTCCTGGTCTTTAGGGGTACGGGTGATCCAGAGGTGAGGGTGGGACCTTGGGCAGCCCGTGATTAGGACATGCCTCTGTGCCGGAGTCGGTGACATCGGGAGGCTGCCTTCCTGCATAGAGAGACCCGTGGATGGCAGTGCGTGATTCACATGCTCATCGGCTCTTTGCACAGATGTGGATTCTCTTCTGGCTGTGACCAGTATCAGAATACAGACGGGCTAGAGACCAACAGAAGTGACCGTGGGTGACTCAGCCTGGGTGTTGTTAAAAGATGAACGAAGGCACAACACAGTTTTTAAAGGGTTTCCTTGAGCAGCGATTTATGAACTGGGCAGCTCCAAACCAGAAGCATGGTGGGAGCCGCACTGAGGAAACACAAGGGGAAGGCTTTCAGGGTGGACACGGAAGCCAAGCCCAGAAAGCACCGATTGGTTCATGGCGCACTTGCATCATTTGTTCCGTCCTGCTGGAAAGACCCTAGTGACAGAGATGGGTTGGCTGCTTCTCAGTGGTAGAGCTTAAGTCTTACTTTTCTTTGTTAGAGGCATTTGCAAGAAGTAGCCCAAGATTGCCTTTGTTTTCAAATCAGGCAAGGTCAAGATGGCTTCCTTGGCTCAACTGGCCTTGTCTGTTCATGGATTCTTTAGCCCTGGTCTCTCTTTTAATATATTTCAACAGCGTGTTTTTAGATGTGAAAACAAGAGTTAATTATTTTTAATTCAGAGTTAATAGTGAGTATTTGAGATGCCGGCTCACCTTCTATTTCTGCTTTGACTGTTTAACAAGAAAGAAAATGTGAATTGTGATCTGGCTTCCTTTGGGAGCAGCACCCACTGTAGCCCCTTGCCACACTTGAGGGTCTTCCTGGCGGCTGCCTCCACCCTGCCTCTGCCACTCAACAGCCTTGGCCTTGCTGGTCTCTCCTGCGCTGGGCTGGGGGCAGGGTGTGGGGGCAGCAGCCCTGGCTATGCTGGGACGGGCCCAAGGCCGCCTGTTGACCACAGCTCCGCTGCAGCCTGCCCTGTGGACGACGCGGTCACTGTCAGACACATGTTGAGCTCTCATTCTCCTCTAGTTTATCTTTCCTCCTTCAGCCTGATAAATGGGCTCTGTGGACTATTGCAGTAGGTGAGTGGAACTATAGATAATAGATGAACCGTTATTAAACCCTTCCAAACTGATTATTTATTTATTTTTTTGGTGGCTGCCATTTTAAAACCAAGTAGGAAAACAAGATCTTAAAGGGTAATTAATGCACTTTTGTTGGAAAACCAAAAGATTTAGGAGCTGCTGCCAGAGGTACCAGCCTCTGGCTTTGGGTCCTGAGAACCTGAGAACACAGATTAACAGGTGCCTTTTGAGACCCTGGCAGGGGGGTTGTTAGTTGAGGAGGTATAGGCCACTCCTTCATGTTGCTCAGGTGGTGGCCGTCCGTGGGCCTGTGGGCACTGCCCAGCCCCACAGCCACCCCACCACCTCCCACCCCCCTTGCAGGGGTGTTTGTGCCTAGGTAATCAACTGCATTGCTTTTATTTCCTGGCGTGGGAGAGCACTATTGAGACTCTATAATCGATTGCTTTCTAGATGATTCTTTTGAGGTCAGGACTGCCTGAGCTGACATGTGTCTGTGTGATGTTAGGGTTGGCTAACGGTCCGGACGTGCTGGAGACAGATGGCCTCCAGGAAGTGCCTCTCTGCAGCTGCCGGATGGAAACGCCGAAGAGCCGAGAGATCACCACTCTGGCCAACAACCAGTGCATGGCTACCGAGAGCGTGGACCATGAAGTAAGCACGTTTGTTTTCATTTAAAGCAGCCACGAGAAACGGGTGAGAAAGCCCAGCCCAGCTGCGGCCCCCCAGACCCCTCCAGTGAGTTGTGCCACATGACCAGGGAGGGAGCCTAAGTGGCTTCTGCACAAAAGCAGCCGAGCAGGTCCCGATACTGAAATCCCAGGAGAGCTTATTAAAAAAGACGATTGTGTAGACACGTTTTTTGAATGAAAATGTCCTGTTGTGGCCGGGCATGGTGGCTCACACCTGTAATCCCAGCACTTTGGGAGGTCGAGGTGGGTGGATCATGAGGTCAGGAGATGGAGACCAGCCTGGCCAACATGGTGAAACCCTGTCTCTACTAAAAATACAAAAATTAGCCAGGTGTGGTGACACACGCCTGTAGTCCCAGCTCCTCGGGAGGCTGAGGCAGGAGAACTGCTGGAACCCGGGAGGCGGAGGTTGCAGCGTTTCGAGATGGTGCCATTGCACTCCGGCCTGGGGACAGAGCAAGACTGTCACTAAAAAAAAGAAAATGGCCTGTTGTGTTTGTCTTTTATCTTTTATGACCATGGTTTTGTGAAGGTTTTTCCTACCTTGCAGTAAACTAAGTGGGTAGATTGAGGCAAGAGAGTCACACCAAGGTGTGCCCAGAACTGTGGTTCCCGGCAGGCCAGGCCTTGGCCACTTCCCTACCGTCACCAGGGATCACGGACTCAGAGGGTTCACCGTGTCCCGTCCCTGCTGCCCCTGGAACAGGAGAGGGGGAACAGGCAGAGCCATGGCGAGGGGCCAAGCAGGAGGGTTGTTGGCCCCAGACCCTGAGAGGCACCACACGCAGTCACACTGCTAGGGTGTCTGGCTGCCCCAGGCTTGCATTTGCTGCAGGCCAAAGTCAGCACATGGGCATGGGTGTCAGCCTGTTGCTCCATTGAGTTTCCTGATCTTTTTGGCCAGTGGAGCCATCTTCAACTCGATTATTGAGTCTTAGCTGCACGTTTTAGAAATTAATGAACTATGAACAGGAGCAGCCATTCATGTAGCAATGCCAGGCATCACTCCAAGCCTTTGTGTAGGTAGCTCTTCCAGGCTTCGTGGCAGCCTGTGCAGCATAGACTGTTGCCCAGGTTGTACAGTGAGGCCTGTGAGAGAGGCCATGTGGCACGCCAGACTCACCGCCCACTGTGGAGAAGGCAGGAATGGAGCCTCATTCCAAAGGTGGAGCCCCACCACTGTGTCGGGGAGCACAGGCAGCAGCCGGGTGGAGCGGGCAGGGCCCTGGAACAGGCCAGCCACGTTAGCCCATGGCCCTCACCCTGGCGCCTGTGAGCGTGGCCGGGGTTTCTGATTTAGTAGGTCTGGCCTGGCTGGGAGTTTACTTTTCTAAAGTGTTCCCAGTTTCCCCTGATGCTTCTGGTCTAGGGACCACACTTTGAGGACCACTGGTTCCCCTCCTCTTCTCCTTCCCCATAGGTGTGAGGCAGGATCCGATGGAGGCAAGTCCGTGTGACACGTGCTTCCCTGTGACTTTACTGTCTGTACGTCCACGTTTCCAGTTCACGTGCTTTTCTTAGACTCCGAAACTGGCGCTGCTTCTGTCTTGTCCCAGCCTGGCGAGGCGACATGTGCTTCAGCAGCTCTCATCTGCACACGTGTGCCCGGCGGGCTCCCCGTGTGATGGCTTCTCCCACCTCTGAATGTTCGTGTCACTCGCCACATGTTCTGCCGCACTCGGCTCTCCGCAGAGCCTCTCGTTTGCCTTAAAAGAACGTTTTGTCGTGAAAAGTGAGGGCGCGGTTAGCCCTCGGAGCTCTCGGCTCAGGCTCCTCCGTCACCGGCGTGCTCTCCCCCACCTCCTTTCTTGGTTTTGAACTACTTACTATTTTAAAGCAAACCCCCTTTTACTACTGAATAGTGCAGTATATTTCTATTAAGACAAAAAGTGACCATTTTCTCACGTAACAGCAATGCATTTTCACATGTAACAAAAATAACAATTTCCTATTATTATTTGGTGCCCATTCCATGGTCAAAGGTCTGTTAACAAAATGCCTTTTCCTTTTTATTCCTCTTTCTAATTGGATCCAGACTGGTTCCACTCATTAGATCAATCTGCTGCAATGTCTCTTAGGTTTTTTGTGTTTTTTAATCCAAACATTCTGTCTGTCCTGCCTGTTCCCATTTGCCACACTGTTGACTGAGAGAATCTGGATTCCAGATTCTGGATTTAGCTTGTAACTTTCTTGTGTTGTTAAGTCATTTGCCTTAATTCCTATAGCCTGAAAGTTAGATCTGAAGCCTTGGTTTACATGTAAGTACCTCAGATTTTTACTTTATGATTTAATTCTGGCGAAAACGCTCTGGAGGTTCATGTGCTGGGAGTGTTGCCAAGAAGGCTCTGGATTCCTGAGGCGGCCTCCTGTCTTCCCAAAAGTGCACTGTCCTTGGTGACCACTGCCTGCACCCATTGTTTCATTCAGAGTTGCAGGATGGTGATTCTGCCGTGCTGTCGTTCCTCCGGCAAGCACAGGCTGGAATTTTTTGGTACGGAAAACTTCCCCACATCTGCTAGGGCTGTTGTACCTCTGAAACCAGCTTCAGCTGGATTGGCAGAATAAACAGCTGCTTGTTAGTGAACGGGTGCTCTAACAACCTCTAGTGACATCCAGAGGGCTTGATTTTGCTTCTCCCTGTCCCCTCTCCACCTGCCTTTCTCCCGTCGCATCCTTAACGACTCATGGTCTTCTCTGAATTCAATGTGTGCTAAGTTTTCTTGTTGAAAATTAAACACAAGTCCCTCAATTTTTGAAGGACGGGGTCTTGCCCTGTTGCCCAGGCCAGTTTTGAGCTCCTGGGCTCAAGTGATCCTTCTGCCTTATCCTTCTGCTCTGATTTTTTGGATAGAAAACTCAAAATAATAATTAAATTAAATTAAATGTGGATCCAGAAGACCATACAAAACAAACATTGAGCTGAACAAATCTGTCTCAGCTGAGCTCTGGTAAACACCACCAAGGTGGAAAAGTGGAGCCTGGGGCGCTCCCCCTGCCTGTCCCCGTGTGTGACCTGCCCCGCCCAGCGGCCTCCGTCGCGGCTCCCACGGCACCTGCTTTCTGTGTCAGTGTAGCTTCACCTGCAGCACTGCTGCCCATCTGTCCTTCAGTTTCTATATTGTTCATGGTCCCATGTTTTTTGTTAAGTGTATCTGTTGAACGACCCATGCCACTGGAAGCTTCAAGGCTCCCATCATCTGGAGTTCTGCGAATCCCACACTCAAGTTGCAATTCAGCAGGTTCCTCTGTGTTTCTTGCAAAACTTGGAAAGGCTGGGTGCAGTGGCTCATGCCTATAATTGCAGCACTTTGGCAGGCCGAGGAAGAAGGGTCACTCGAGTCCCGGAGCTCAAGATCAGCCTGGGCAACGTGGTGAAACCCCATCTCTTTAAAAAAAAAAATTAATTAATTTAGCAACCTTACAAGTTCGGCCCCTTTGTAGGACTCTGAGTGTGGGTGGTTTTAGCCCCAAATGAAGGGCCATGAGGTCTGGCTGTCTTTCCTTCTCCCATACTGGTAGCCACTGATGCTTACTACCTATATTTGTTGTTTATTTCATTGGAGGTTTCAAAGTGGTACTGCTTTTTATCGTTGATTATTCATTGTCCACTGGAGTGGTTTTACAGAGAGACATGCCTCAGACCAGGCACAAGTGGCTTATGCCTGTAATCCCAGCGCTTAGGGAGGCTGAAGCGGCAGATCACTTGAGCTTAGGAGTTTTGAGAGCAGCGTGGCCAACATGGGGGAACCCCATCTCTACTAAAAATGCAAAAATTAGCCGCCTACTGTGACACGCGCCTGTAGTCCCAGCTTCTTGGGAGGCTGAGGCAGGAGAATTGCTTGAGCCCGGGAGGTGAAGGTTGAAGTGAGCCTAGATCGCACCACTGCACTCCAACGTGGGCAGCAGAGAGACTCTGTCACAAAAAAACAAAAACAAACGAAACCTTACCCCCTGTTTCAAAGGTTGTGTTGTCCGATTTTAACACAGCTGCTCAACTTTCTTGTGCTAATGTTTGCATGGTACATCATTTTCTGCCCTTTTACTTTTAATCTGTCTCTATCTTTAAATTTAAAGTGGCTTTCTTGTAGACAGCATGTAGTTGGATTTGCTTTTTCAGTAAAGAACAATATTGCTTTATTTTATTTTTTGAGACAGGGTGTCACTTCGACATCCAGGCTGGAATGCAGCGACGCCCATTGCAGCTTTCACCTTTGGGGCTCAGGTGATTCTCCCGCGTGAGCCTCCCGAGTAGCTGGGACTACAGGCATGCAACACCACATCCAGCGAATTTTTTGCATTTTTATTTTGTAGAGATAGTGTCTCACTCTGTTGCCCAGGCTGGTCTCAAACTCCTGGGCTCAAGCTATCCACCCGCCTTGGCCTCCCAAAATGCTGGGTTTGTAAGTGTGAGCCACCGTACCCAACTGACTTTTATTTTTTAGGGGCAGCGTTTCACTCTGTGGCCCAGGCTGGAGTGCAGTGGTACAGTCATAGCTCAGTGCATGTTCAAACTCCTGCACTCGAGGGGATCCTCTGCCCTCAGCTTCTGGAGTAGCTGGGATTAGAGATGCACGCCACCACACCTGGTGGTTTTGCCCGCTTACCTAATAGAGCCATGTGCTGCCTGACAGTGTTTCAGCCCACGACAGACCATCCTATGGAGGTGGTCTGATAAGGTTATAGCACAGGTTGAGTACCAGAAGTGTTTTGGATTTCATTTTGGATTTTGGAATATTTGCATTATACTTACCAGTTGTGCATCCCAAATTAAAAAATTTGATACCTGAGCGTGGTGGCTCACACCCGTAATCCCAGCACTTTGGGAGGCTGACGTGGGTGGATGAGTCAGGAGTTCAAAACCAGCCTGGCCAACATGGGGAAACCCTGTCTCTACCAAAAATGCAAAAATTAGTCGGGTGTTGTAGCAAGAGCCTGTAATCCCAGCTACTCAGGAGGCTGAGGCAGGAGAATTGCTTGAACCTGGGAGCTGGAGTTTGCAGTGAGCCGAGATTGCGCCATTGCACTCTAGCCTGGGTGACAGAGCAAAACTCTGTCTGAAAAAAATTAAAAAAAAAATAATAATTGAGATCTGAAATGCATCAGTGAACATTTCTGTTGAATGTCATGTTGGTCTTCAGAAAATTTCTGGTTTTGGAAGATTCTGGATTTCAGATTTTTGGATTTGGGATGTTCAGCCTGTTCTCTATTTTTTTGCTGTACATTTTCTGTGGTCAGATATGTTTAGATGTACATATACTTCATGCTGCATTACATCTGCCTGCAACATTCACTACAGTCATGTGCTAGAGAGGGTTGTAGCCCAGGAGCAATACCGGGTACCATAAGCTGAGTGTGTAGTGGGTTTGTGTAAGTACAGCCTGTGATGTTCAGACTCAGCAAAATCACTCAGTGATACATTTCTCAGGACACACCCTGCTGTGAAGTGATACGCGGCTGTATAATCATCTCTCTGTTGACATATTTAGATGATCTCTAATGCGGTTATTAATACAGCTGGAGCTCAGTCTAACATCTTAATAGTTTTTCCATTTATAGCATCTGTTGCTCCTTTTTTTCTTCATTTTTCTGTGGGTTTTTTTTTTTGAGACATAGTTTCGCTCTTGTTGCCCAGGTCACTGCAGTCTCTGCCTCCTGGGTTCAAGTGATTCTCCTGCCTCAGCCTCCTGAGTAGCTGGGATTACAGGGGCTCATCACCATGGCCGGCTAATTTTTTGTGTTTTTAGTAGAGTCAGGGTTTCACTGTGTTGGCCAGGCTGGTCTCGAACTCCTGAGCTCAGGTGATCCACCCGCCTTGGCCTCCCAAAGTGCTGAGCTTATAGGTGTGAGCCACCATGCCCAGCCTTTTTCTGCGTTCTTTTGAATTTAAATGTTTTATGATTCCTATTTATTTCAGTATTGGCTTTATTATTCATACCTTTTTCTAATGCTTTTCGTGGTTGCCCTGGAGTGTGCAATACACGTCTTTCGCTTATGGCGGTCTACCTGCAGTTCATCATCATACCACATAAAGTGTAAGAATCTCGTAATAGTACGGTCCAATCCTGTCTTGCATCTTGTTTCTGAATTTTAGTTTTATATATGCTAAAACCCTACAGTATATTGGCTATTATGTTTGCTTTAACTAGTTTTTTTCAGATCGATTAAACATAAGAATAGTTTAACCTTCGTCTTAAACATCTCCTGAGATCTTTATTTCTCTTATCCAAGTTTCTATCTTTGTGATATTAGTATATTACTTGAATCTAAAGACTTTCTAGTAACTTTTTTTTTTGGTAGCACAAGGCTGCTGATAATGAATTCTCTCAGCTTTTGTTTGTTTGAAAAAGTTCTTCTTTTGCCTTAATTTTTCAAAGATGCTTCCAGGGATGTAGAATTCTGGGTTGGCAGCTCCCCACCCCCATCCCTAACCCCCTGGGTTCAAGCTTTTCCCCTGCCTCAGCCCCACAAATCGCTAGGACCTCACACTGGTGCCAGCACACCTGGCTCATGTTTGTATTTTAAGTAGAGACAGGGTTTTGTCATCTTGCCCAGGCTGGTGTTGAGCTTCTGAGCTCAGGCGATCCGCCTGCCCGGGCCTCCCAAAGTACTGGGATTACAGGTGTGAGCCACTGTGCCCAGCCCACTTTATTTCTTCAGCCTTGTTTTTTTTTGTTTTTTCTCTTGGATTTCTTGTACGCGTTAGATTGTCTGACATTGTTCCACAGCTCTTCAAAGCCCTTCTGTTTTTTTCTCTCTCCATTTTAGTTTTAGGTAACTTATATTGGCCTTTAAAATTACTCACCAGTTCTTCTTCCTTGTTGAGTATACTTATGTGCCAGTCTAAGGCATTTATCTATGGTACTGTTTGTTTCTGGCATTTACACTGATGTTCTTGAAATTCTCTGGTCTGTAGCACAACATTTCAGTCATCTCTGAATGTGCTTCTGTTGATGTTTTTCTCTCTTGACGGTGGATTCAGATTTCTCTAGTACAAGACTTTTCAACCTCAGTATTTTTGATGTTTTGGGCCAAATAATTTTGGGGGGCAAGAAGTGGCTTCTCTGTTCATTGTCTGGTGCTGAGCAGCATCTCTGGCCTCTATCCACTGTTGTGACGGCCATAAATGTTTCATCTGTGCCCCAGGCCATAAGGTCCGCTTGCCCTCCCAGCCAGCCACATTGTTCGGCAAGACAGAGGGAGCCATGCAGGCCTGGCACCAAGGGGGCTTCTCCTGGTCCCCACCTTCCCTTATCTCCTGTGAGCACCCAGGAGTGAAACAAGGAGAAGAGCCAGCAGTGGGGCCAGCTCCCTGAGGCTGCCACTCCCAGGCTGTGTCCTGCTGCGGGGCACTCACAGCTGCCTTGTGCCTTTCCTTTCTGGAGTGACTTTGTTTTGGTTGCTTTCCTTAGAGTTAATAATTGCCTTTTTATTTTTTGTTTTCTGTGTACTTGTTATCAACTCATTCCCAAGCTCATGGAATTGCACATTTTTGTATATTCAGACGCGCCAAGTTGCTGGAGCATGCATTTTCTGTTTACTCTTGTCTTGGTGGTGCATAACGTTTAGTTCTTAAGACACGTTGCTCAGGATAACTGTTTTGAGCTTTTCAGTTCTGAAATGTTCTCTCTCACGTAACGGACACCGTGGCCCTCCGGTTCTCCCCTCAGAGCTGCCTCCATCTTCCCTTTTTTTTTTTTTTTTTTTTTTTTTTTTTTTTTTTTTGAGACTGAGTCTCACCCTGTTGCCCAGGGTAGAGTGGAGTGGCGTGATCTCTCCTCACTGCAACCTCTGCCTCCTGGGTCTAAGTGATTCCTGTGACTCAGCCTTCCAAGTAGCTGGGATTGCAGGCGCTCACCACCATGCCCAGCTAATTTTTTTGCATTTTAGTAGAGACAGGGTTTCACCATGTTGGCCAGGCTGATCTCACACTCCTGACCTCAGGTGATCTGCCCACCTCAGGTCTATGGCGTGAGCCATCATGCCCGGCCATCTCCCATGTCTTTGAGTGTACTCGTGCTCTGTCTCTCACAGCTCTGCTCCACCTACACACCTCTCTGCTCCTCAGCGTCCCAGCCGTGCTGGTTGCCTTTAGTCTTTGTATTTCGTCTTAGCTCACCACATGTGAGCCCTTTGCTGGACGATGTGGTCTTAGCAAGGAGACGGGGTGCCAGGGCGCCTTGCCTGCAGCAGTGCTGTTTCCACCATTGGACTTTCTCTGCCCATGCTTGCTGGGGCAGCATGGGGCAGACAGGGTGCCGCTGGGCAGGAAGGGAGGGTCCCCATCTGCAGACCTGAGCTGCACTGCAGAATAGCGGGGACGAGTCACAGGTGATCCAGACATGAAGGCTTTTGTATCTCACCCAGGAGCAGGGCCCTCAATGGATCCTGGATCTCATTTAAGCCATATCCAAGGAAGAGGAAGAAGAGTAGGGCATTCCCACAGCTGATAAAAGTCCAGCCCAGGACAGCTCACACCCCCGTGCCCTAAAAAGCCCACCATGCAGAGCCTGTGGGCACTGGGTATTAGATGGTGCTGAGAAAGTGCTACCTGTGTTCTGTGTGATCAAGGTTCTAAGGTTATATGGAGCATGATTTGTTAGCAATGTATGTGGAGTGAGTTATGGCTAAAATGAGATCATTTTACCCCTAGATACTTTAATAAATATTCCAGCACACCCCTCCAAGCACAAAAGGTTATAGGGGATGTCTTGAACAAGAATGGAAAATATTGGTGATTTTTGAAATAAGGCACAGGCACGTGGGGATATGTTTTTGTCTCTATTTTTGAAAGTTTTCATTTTTCTTTTGTCTCTATTTTTGAAAGTTTTCTTTTCTTTTTTTCTTTTCTTTTCTTTTTTTTTTTTTTAACGCGATAGAGTCTTGCTCTGTTGCCAGGGTGGAGTGCAGTGGTGTGATCTCAGGTCACTGCAACCTCTGCCTCCTGGGTTTGAGCAATTCTCCTGCCTCGGCTTCCCAAGTAGCTGGGACTACAGCCGCGTGCCACCACACTTGGCTTATTTTTGTATTTTTAGTAGAGACGGGTTTCACCTTATGGGTCAGGCTGGTCTTGAACTCTTGACCTTGTGATTCTCCCTCCTTGGCCTCCCAAAGTGCTGGGATTACAGGCATGAGCCACCGCGCCTGGCCTGAAAGTTTTCTTAATAGAATATTTAATAAAACAGTGAGACACTAAAAAAACAAGAAACCCTTTTGTAGCAGTGGGTTTGTGTGGAGAGTGAGCTCTGTGGCCACCTCTGCAGAGGGTGACCCCTTGCCTGCACCAGCTGGGGTGCCTGGCTGCACTTGGACCTCATCTGAGGCTCCAACTCACCTGCTCCGTGTTTACACCAGCTCAGCCCCTGTCTCTGGAGCTGGCCCCATTCTTTAGCCTTTCCAGGGCTCTGCTGGTGTGGACCTGCCTGCAGACAAGTAGGTTTGGGTTATCTCTAATTTGGCAAGTCAGCGCCTGTTTCAGCTGCTTTCTTTCCTGAGAGCACCGCCCCAGCGGTGGGCTCCTTTCTTGTTCTGTTTTGTCGCTCAGCACCCGTCAGCCGTTCGTGAATCCTGTGCCCTGACCTGGCAGAGTTGGGGTGCCCCTCTTACCCATGGTGACCTCAGTGGGACCACCCCAATGCCTTTTTGTTTTTCCCACCTTGTTAATGGATTCTTTATCTCTTTTTTTCTCAACCCTAACTAGATCCCATTGTTGTTTATTTGACGTTTCCTTCCCAGAACATCTTCCTTACGCTGTCCTGCCATTCTTCCTGGCCCCCCGGCCCCCCAACTCTATTCACTGTTTCCGTGTTACACAGTACAGAGCCAAAATCATACAGCATTATCATTTTTTATGATTGTGTAAATAATGCCTGCTGATTGTAAAATAATCCAGATATGTGTGAAGAAGAGAGTACAAATCACTTCTTATTCCAAATGTGAGGGAATTGTTCTTAGGATGTTCATATGTCCTTCCAGACTTCTGTGTATATAACCATATTGAATTTTTGAAATAACTTGTTTTTCCTTTAATGTAAACATTTTTCAAAGTCAGTAGCTACAAGTGCTCTGCAGCCTCAGATCCTGACCAGGGGTTCATCACAGAAGCATTTGGTGGTGGTGGTGTGGAGGGGGCACTTCTTCAGGACACACATGGCCTGGTTCCACACCTTTCCGGTCTTGTTCCATAGGCATGGGGTGATGCCCAACTGGCTCTTAAAAAAATCTCCTGGATGATTCTGATGCAGCTTCATTCGGGCATCGGGAAGTCTCTTGCTGGCTTCAGGGTGGACGCCTTCCGCCGCCTGGGCATGCCCTGCGGCTGCTCTTCCGCAGGTGGCATGCTGCCCATTATTCCTTTTCTGTTGTTGCAAAAGCTTGTGCACTTATTCAATTATATCTTCAAGTGGAGTCTCAAAAAGAATGTGTATTTGTAAGCTTTTTGATTCATGTCTCCAAGTTGCTTGCCATGAGGTTTGGACAGAGCTCGCAGTGATGGTGTGTCCATCTCTGCAGACACCGTGGAAACCAGCTTTGCTGTGTGCCAGACCGAATGGGAAGAATGTCAGAGGCCTTTTATGTTGAATTTCTTTGTGTCATTTACTTTGGGGGACATTTGTAGCTCTTCTTTTGTGAACTGCCACTCAATCCTTTGCTTAAGTTTTTGTTGGGCTACTTTTTGTTTTCTTATTGGCTGTTAGAGAACTTTCCTTTTTTTTTTTTTTTTGCATTTGTTCTGCTCAACAGAGAACTTTCCATAGCAAACCAGTAAGGCTTGTCTGGCGCTGCAGAGCACCGTGGCATCTTGGGTGCCCTCAGTGCTTCCACCTCCACAGGCGCCCTCAAGTTCTGGTCTTCTCAGAACCCTCCAGTGACCGTGTCCCAGGCTCTGCGTCCTGCTCCTTGCCCTGTGTGCAGGGTCCTCTGGCTGCCCCAGAACCCTTGGGGCTCCCACAGATTGATTGCACTGTTGCCCAGTGCTGGCCTGTGGTGATCTGGACTGTCCTGCTTGGTGTGTGTTCATGTTCCCTTGACACCCAGCCCAGAACCCCCCTCATCCCAACACCTTCCTTGACTTCTGCCAGAGTTGAGTAGCTGGCCCTCTGATAAGCACATGCTAGTGGATGTGGTCACACCCAGCACGCTGGATCTGCCCTGTGACTGCCGTCTTCTGCTGGTTGTGCAGATGATGGGAGTTTCCTTCTCTGGGCTCCCTGTCTGTCCTCAGTGCTGGTGAGTGTGTGGCAGGGACTCCATAAGTGCTCTCAAAGCCAGGCTGGCTTTGCAGGGCTCGGTTCAGTCAGCTCACACCTGCTGAGCAGCCCCTGTGTGCCTGCACTGCCCAGCGCCTGTGGGGAGGGAATGCCATCCTCTCGTGACTTTGACACTGACTACCAGTCTTGTCTGATTGCAGTTGGGCCGGTGCACAAACAGCGTGGTCAAGTATGAGCTGATGCGTCCATCCAACAAGGCCCCACTCCTTGTGCTGTGTGAAGACCACCGGGGCCGCATGGTGAAGCACCAGTGCTGTCCCGGCTGTGGCTACTTCTGCACAGCGGTAAGAGTGCAGCCTGGCGGCCCGTGTCCTCTGCAAGACTCCTGTTTGGTCACTGGTGCTGGTTCCTGTCCTGTGCACCTGCTGTCGGGTGGTCCAGTGGCATGGCCCAGGTCTGGTGTCCATCTGGAGGTCTCCAGTGTGTCACAAACCCCTCACCCCTGCTCTCAAGCCCCAGAGCCATAGACACCCTCACCCCCAATCCCCACTTCACTCCCCTGGCCTGGAAGCTGCTTTTGGAGATGACTAGGACGGTGTGACCCGGGTTTCTGAGGGTTTCTGAGGCAGTGGGGCTCAAGACTGCTGGTGAGGAACTTGTGACCCACTGGAGAATCCAGATGGAGACTGTACTGAAGACATTCACCCCATGACGAGGCTGTACTGAGGACACCCACCCCATGACGAGGCTGTACTGACACTCACCCCCATGACGAGGCTGTACTGACACTCACCCCCATGACGAGGCTGTACTGAAGACACTGACCCCCATGACGAGGCTGTACTGAAGACGCTCACCCCCATGACGAGGCTGTACTGAGGACACCCACCCCATGACGAGGCTGTACTGACACTCACCCCCATGACGAGGCTGTACTGACACTCACCCCC
>NW_022437066.1:382334-396131 GCF_009761245.1 Sapajus apella | reverse complement strand
GAGGGTCCCCCGGAACCAGAGGGCTTCGTGTTCACCCTGCGAGAGGGAACCAGAGGTCCCGCTTGGCTTGAGTCTCCCCAGGGCTCCCTGCCCCCACTGCAGCACAGGCACTCTGCCATGTGTGACTCCTTGTATTAAAAATGAAGACGCACCCTCAGTCACATGAGCTTCACTTTGAGGACTCAGTAGCCACGCCTGTCAGGAGCCACCGACAGAAAAATCCATCGTGCAGAAAGTGCTTCCCTGGCAGCTGACCTGAAGTCCACCCCAGCCTTTTGCCGGCGCTGGGGACATCAGTGGTCTGGCTCCCAGGCTCGGGGGCAGGGCTCTGAGGGTCGTTTCTGTAGCCTCCTGGATGTGCGAGCTGCCTCCTGTGCCCGGGGCTTTTACCCCACTGACTTAATCTGTGTTTTCCGATTGTGGAGTTGGGAGCTACGCTTCCATCTGCTCCGGCTTTGGGTGCTGCTGCCCTCTCATGTGTTGCCACTCAGCAGCCTGGATCTTGTGCTGTAGGGTCTCATGCCGTGTCTGCGGTTTCTGGAGAGCACCGAGCGAGGGTGCCACATGGTCGCATGGAAGTCACCGCGGACACTCATGTTGTCGTCAGTCTGATCTTCTGTTGTCTCTTATTTAAAAAAAAGTCGTAAACTCCTTTACTGCTGTCTCCCCCGCGCCCCACCAAGACTACGTCGGGTCCAGTCTTTATTCCCGACGCTTTTTCCCGAAAAGATGCTCCCTCCTTCCCAGGCTGCATCTACCCTCAGGTGACAGCTGATAATGGATGGATGCGTGGTGGGCTGAGAAGAAGGGACCGAGAAAGGCCATTCTAGGCCCAGCCCCACCCCTCCAGTTACCTCTGAGTGTAGGGGAAGCAGAGGCATGACTGACCAGGGCCAGGGTCACGCCCAGCTGGGCCACAACCACGTGTGGAATAGTCCAGTAAACACCGTGGACTCCCAGCAAGGCTGCTGCCTCGGGTGTTGTAAGGCTGCTGTGGTAGATACCTGCCTGCCCTTGGCTGCCTGTCAACAAGCTGGGGGTGGGAGTGGGAGGGAGGAGCTGCCCCTGCCTCAGGAGCCTCACAGGCTGCACCAGGAGATCAGCCAGCCTGTGGCTGGGGCTGCCAGGTCCCAAGGGTGGCTGACCTGAACATCATAGATGCTTTTGTTGGGTGGCACCCCCTGGAAGAGGGCGTCTAGATCCCAGAGCAGTCCTCAGGGCCCTCGGGTTTCAGCGGCCACCCCCCAGTAGGCAGGGTTGGTTGATGGTGGACACTGGGGACAGGAGGTGGGTGGTGGTGCCAAGTGCATTACCACATTGGGAGTGTAGACAAGTAGGAGGTGGGCAGCTGCCCCAGAGGGAGGCCTTGTATCCCCCACTGGACAGCCCCCCCGCAGGGAACTGAGGGGCCCTGCAGTAGGTGGAGAGGCCAAGCCCTAGGCTCTGGGGAGATGGTCGAGGGCCCTATGGCTGCCCCCAGGGAAGCCTCCCCCTCCATTCTCATGGGGCCAGGAAGGGGGCAGAGGGGCCACAGAGGCGTATCAGAGGAGGGTAGGGGTGGGATGGGCACTGCCTCCTCCACACTGTACCCTGTACCTGCCTGTAGGAGCTGGACGGCTCTTTGGCACCAGCCCTGGCCAGGATACCCCTCCCCGGAGTACCCTAGCAGGGACTTGATGCTGAAGCCCTTGCTGGGCAGTGGTGGGGACAGAGCGGCTGGTAGGGCCGACCATGCAGCACGCAGCGGGGGCTCAGGGCCTTGGCAAAGGCTTCATGCGCATCCCCTTCTGCCAGTGCCTCAGCTGGGGTGAGGCTCATGTCGGCCAGCCAGAGGTGCTCTTGGCTTGGGGCAGGCTTGGGTGGGGCCGCCTGACCTCAGGTGCTTGAGACAGTGCCTGCTGGCCCCTGGGCTCCACCCTGTGCCTGCCCCGCCCGAGGAAGCATGGGTTGGAGGAAAGGTGGTGGCAGAGGGACTCTCCCCTGGAAAAGGGGAGCATGGCCTGGAGCTGACAGGTGACCTGGGCCAGTTTCCACCTATAGGAGGGTGCAGCCTGCACCACTGAGACGGTCAGAGCCCAGCAGGTGTAGGGTGCTTGCAGGTTTAAGGGCATCTCACACATGTAGGGGGCTTGCAGGTTTAAGGGCGTCTCACACGTGTAGGGCGTGTGCAGGTTTAAGGGCGTCTCACACATGTAGGGCGTGTGCAGGTTTAAGGGCGTGTGCAGGTTTAAGGGCGTCTCACACATGTAGGGGGCTTGCAGATTTAAGGGTGTCTCACACATGTAGGGCGTGTGCAGGTTTAAGGGCGTCTCACACATGAAGGGGGCTTGCAGGTTTAAGGGCGTCTCACACATGTAGGGGGCTTGCAGGTTTAAGGGCATCTCACACATGTAGGGGGCTTGCAGGTTTAAGGGCGTCTCACACATGTAGGGGGCTTGCAGGTTTAAGGGCGTGTGCAGGTTTAAGGGCGTCTCACACATGTAGGGGGCTTGCAGGTTTAAGGGCATCTCACACATGTAGGGGGCTTGCAGGTTTAAGGGCGTCTCACACATGTAGGGGGCTTGCAGGTTTAAGGGTGTCTCACACATGTAGGGCGCGTGCAGGTTTAAGGGCGTGTGCAGGTTTAACGGCGTCTCACACATGAAGGGGGCTTGCAGGTTTAAGGGTGTCTCACACATGTAGGGGGCTTGCAGGTTTAAGGGCGTCTCACGTGTAGGGCGCTTGCAGGTTTAAGGGCCTTTCACGTGTAGGGCGCTTGCAGGTTTAAGGGCGTCTCACGTGTAGGGCGCTTGCAGGTTTAAGGGCGTCTCACACGTGTAGGGGGTCTTGCAGGTGCAGAGGGCCTTGCAGGTGTGTAGGGAGGTTGCAGGTTTAGGGCATCTTGCATGAGTAAGAAGGTTGCAGGTGGGGGGAAGTTGCAGATGTGAGGGCCTTGCAGGTAGGAAGGTTGCAGGTTGAGGGGTCTTGCAGGCGTAGAGGGCTTTTAGGTATTGGAGGTTGCAGGTATAGGGGTATTGCCGAGCTGCAGGTTCTCTCTCCTCCCCTCTGGGACTGGGAGAGCGACGGTGCCTCCTGGGCTCCAAGTGGGAGTTGCTGCGGGTCCAGTGCCTGGGAGGCGGACGGACTGCCATGGGTAGCGCAGGCAGCGCCGGGCCGCGGGTGAGGCCCTTCCCGCCGATGGCGGGGTGTGCGCCAGCCTCGCAGAGGGTGAGAGGCCGACGGCTTCGGCCGTGGAGTCCCAGGCTGTACGGGGTTGGTCAGTGCCAGCCGCCCCGCTTGCAGTGGGGGTTTATGGAGAGCGTGGGAGGCGGGTCCGTGGGGTCCAGGATGGAGCTGGATGTGGGGCGGGACCCGTTTCTTGGCGCTGGTAGGTCTGTTTGGAAATGCTGTTGGCCTCCGCTCCAGTCTCCCTTCGACTCTTCCTTTTGCTCCGCGCTTCTCTTCCATCCCAGAGGTTTCTCGGACTTTGTCTCAGTGCCCTGTGTCTTCATGGGTGGGGTCACTTCCTTCTGGTTACCTGGGTCCTGGGTGCGAGGCGTGTCTGGGAGGGCTCCACGCTCGAGGAACGCGTGGCAGGCTCCCGTTTGTGAGGGGCTGCCGAGAGCTGCCCAAGCCCTCCTTCTTGGGGAACGACCCCCATCGTCCCCCAGGCTCCACCGGAGGCTGTCAGCCCCTCCTGCCCTTGCAGACCTGGGTCTCTGCGCTGCCGCCTGCACTGCCGGCCAGGAGCTGGCGCGCGCTTTGTTCTTTCCCCGGGATTTTTGGGGGCTGAGGGCGCAGCCTCTGTGTGCTGAGGGTTCAGGCAGAGCCGCAGCTCCTCTGCACAGCACGGGCCTCGCTTTCTACCTTGGTGTGTGTGTGTGTGTGTTGCGTGTTTGTTTTCTTCAGACAGACTCTCTGTCGCCCATCTGGAGTGCGATGGCATGATCTCGGCTCACTGCAGCCTCCGCCTCCCGGTTTCAACAGTCTCTCACCTCAGCCTGCGAGGAGCTGGGGTCACAGGCATGTGCCACCACACCTGGCTAATTTGTTTTTTTAGTAGAGTTGGGTTTCACCATATTGGCCAGGCTTGTCTCGAACTCCTGACCTTGTGATCCACCCACCTCAGCCTCCCAAAGTGTTGGGATTACAGGTGTGAGCCACCGTGCCTGGCTATTTTGTGTGTTTTTTAAAGCTTCCTATGTGTTAAAAATTAGCAGCTGTAGAATCCTGGTGCCACTTTACCTTCAGGTTTGGCTCTGGACCTTGGCTTTGAGGTTTGGCTTTTGAAGTCAGCTGTGGGTCCCTGCCCTGCTGTGCGCCTCCAGGCCTCAGCCTTTTGACCTCTGACCCTTGCTCTGTGGATCCCGAGTTCTCTTTGGTGCAGCTCAGCTCCTTCTAGTCAGATTCCCCTGAGCCTTTCTCTGCCCCTCTGTTTTGTTTTTGCCTTTTTTTTTTTTTTGAAACCGAGTTTTGTTCTTGTTGCCCAGACTAGAGTGCAGTGGCACAATCTGGGCTCACTGCAGCCTCTGCTTCCCGGGTTCAAGTAACTCTCCTGTCTCAGCCTCCCCAGTAGCTGGGACTACAGGTACCTGCCAGGACACCCAGACAATTTTTGTATTTTTAATTGGTGGGGGTTCACTCTGTTGGCCAGGCTGGTCTCAAACCCCTGACCTCAAGTGATCCACCTGCCTTGGCCTCTAAACATGCTGGGATTACAGGTGTGAGCCACCACACCCGGCCTCTCTGCCCCTCTTAGCCTTTACGAGTTAGCTTCGTTTTCCATATAGAGCATTCTAGGGCTGTTTAAACATTTCTTATTTAGTTGTGTCACTTTTGCTTTTTAATTACTAATAGTAAAAACAATACTATTTTCAACCTTTTTTCATAATGTTTATTTTATAAATGAAATATTAGGTCTTTGTCATCTAAGAAGTTTTTCCTCATGGAAAGAAAGTTTAAACAGCTGGTTTGCTTTTAGCACACAACCAATTTTAAAGTTGGGGCTTCTTAAGTTTCAGACAAAGAAAAATTTACCGATGTGTGCCTGCCAGTTAAGCAGTCTTTCAAGTTTCTCAGTTTATCCAGAGAAATGAAAATAGATAGTACTGGAAGTCAGGTTTTTTTTCTGTTTATTTTGGCAAGTACTAAAACAGCAAGAGGGTGCTGTGCAGGCCTGGCAGGGTGAGCTGGCACCTCCCTCCTGCCTCCTCTGTGCTGAGGGGCCCCTCCCTTCCCTGCTTTGTCTGCCTTAAAGGTTGTCACCATCCTCCTCATTTCTAAAGGTGTTGTCACACTCCTGTGCTGCAAAGATTTTTTGTCAAATTACCTTAGAAGTGGAATTAAATCTAGCAAAAATATTGTGCTTAGACTAAAGGTTTGATAGAATAATTTTGTCTTTGAATACATGTTTGGAAAACTCAGGCATTGGTCACTGAAACGATGCAGCTGTGTTTTTTCGAGGGTGGAAGCCCGTAAGGCATTTCCCCACCAGGCGGTAGCTCCCGTGCCTTCCCATACACCTGACCTGTTGTTTCACTAGGCGGGCGCCAATATCGACACCTGCTCAGAAGACCAGAGGACCCCATTGATGGAAGCAGCCGAAAACAACCATCTGGAGGCAGTGAAGTACCTCATCAAGGCCGGGGCCCTGGTGGATCCCAAGGTATGTTCACTTGTCAGAATCGCCACCCTAGTGTGTGTGTAGATGTTTCTCAGAAAGCTGAGCAAGGGACATCCTTACAGAAACATCTCCAGGACTTGGTGCCTTCACACACTGACCCATTTGTCCAGAAATAGTTCCTTCACCTCACTTGGTCACCTGATTTATTATTAAAAAACGCTGGTGAGCACTCACTCTCTACAGAGTCTGACAGACCGATGAGCTAATGGGGGGTTTGCTGTGTGAGTGTTTGCCTTATGGTGTACTCATCTCTCTCTGTCTTCAACCCAGAGCAATTAGGCAAGAAAAAAAAAAGTCAAAGGGGCCAGGTGCAGTGGCTCAGGCCTGTCATCCCAGCGCTTTGGGAGGCCGAGACCAGGAGGCTGACACCATCCTAACACAGCGAAACCCTGCCTCTACTAAAAATACAAAAATTCCCTGGGCGTAGTGGTGCGTGTCTGTAGTCCCAGCTACGCTGGAGGCTGAGGCAGGGAGAAGCGCTTGAACCCAGGAGGTGGAGTTTGCAGTGAGCTGAGATTGTACCCACTGCACTCCAGCCTGGGCGATAGCAAGAGTACGTCTCAGAAAAAAAAAAAAAAGAGTCAAAATCATTCACATGGGAAAGGAACAAGTAAAATTGTCTCTGTTCACAGATGATGTGTTCTTATATGTAGATAACCCTAAAGAAGACACAAAAATATTGCTAGCTAACAAAACTAATTCAGCAAGATAGGATAAAAACTTAACACAAGCCGGGCGCGGTGGCTCAAGCCTGTAATCCCAGCACTTTGGGAGGCCGAGGCGGGTGGATCACGAGGTCAAGAGATCGAGACCATCCTGGTCAACACGGTGAAACCCCGTCTCTACTAAAGCTACAAAAAATTAGCTGGGCATGGTGGCGCGTGCCTGTAATCCCAGCTGCTCAGGAGGCTGAGGCAGGAGAATTGCCTGAACCCAGGAGGCGGAGGTTGCGGTGAGCCGAGATCGTGCCATTGCACTCCAGCCTGGGTAACAACAGCGAAACTCCGTCTCAAAAAAAAAAAAAAAAACTTAACACAAAAAATCAGTTGCATTTCTTTATACTTTTAATGAAGTATTCAAAAAAGAAAATAAGAAAGAAGTTTCATTTACAGTAGCATCAAGAAGAATAAAATATTTAGGAGTAAATTTAACCAAGAAGCCAAAAGGCTCATGTTGGAAACTATCAGGTGTTGCTGAAAGAAATTAAAGACCTAAGTAAAGAGAAAGACATCCGGTGTTCACAGATGAGAAGACTTAATGTAGTGAAAATGGCAGCACCACCCAACACAGTCTGCAGATTCCATGAAGCCCTTATTAAAATCCTGACAGTCACCCGGGCTGGAGTGCAGTGGCGCGATCTCGACTCACTGCAACCTCCACCTCTCCTGTTCAAGTGATTCTCCTGCCTCAGCCTCCCTTGTAGCTAAGATTACAGGCTTGCACCACCACGCCCGGCTAATTTTTGGTATTTTTAGTAAAGATGGGGTTTCTCCATGTTGGCCAGGCTGGTCTCGAACTCCTGACCTCAGGTGATCCACCTGCCTCAGCCTCCCAAAGTTCTGGGATTATAGGCGTGAGCCCCTCGCCTGGCCCTAACAGCTTTATTTTACAGATGTAGAAAAGCTCTAAAGTTTATACAGAACCTTAAGAGACCTGGAGCAGCCAAACAATTTTGAAAAAGAACAGAGTTGGAGAACTCATACTTGCTGATTTCAAAACTTACTATATACGGCCACAGTAATGAAAACAGTGTAGGACTGGCATGAAGACAGAAATGGAGACCAACAGAATAAAATAAAAAGCCCAGAAATGAACCGTTACATATATGGTCACTGATTTTTGTTGAGGTTACGAAGACCATTCAATGGGAAACAGACAGTATTTTCAACAAATGGTGCTGAGGCAGTTGGATGCCCACATGCAGAAGCATGAGGTTGAATCCTCACCTCACACCATATTCAGAAATTAATGGAAAATGCAGGCAGGCGCGGTGGCTCAACGCCTGTAATCCCAGCACACTGGGAGGCCGAGGCAGGTGGATCACCTGAGGTCAGGAGTTCAAGACCAGCCTGGCCAACATGTTGAAACCCCGTCTCTACTAAAAATACAAAAATTAGCTGGGCATGGTGGTGGGTGCCTGTAATCCCAGCTACTCGGGAGGCTGAGGCAGGAGAATTGCTTGAACCTGGGAGGCAGAGGTGGCAGTGAGCCGAGATCGCGCCATTGCACTCCAGCCTGGGCAACAAAAGTGAAACTCTGCTTCAAGAAAAAGAAAAAGGAAATGGATGGAAAGGGCTGTACTTAAGTGCTAAAACCAGAAGACTCTTAGAAGAAGACATGGGGGGCAGCTTTATGACATTGGATTTGGCAGTGATTTCTTGGATATGATACCAAAAGCATAATCAAAGAAACAGATAAACTTGATTAACATTTAAAACTTCTGGCCCTGGAAAATGACATGCAGCCTCTCACACAGGGCAGGTTAATTGGGAACCTGGCACTGAATCATCTGTAGACGACCTGCTTCTAGGTTGGGGTTTTAGGTGACAGAGCACTCCCTCACTGCGATCTAAAGTCAGTCCCCAATGCAAGGGTTTGTAAAAATAATAAAAGATTTTAAAATCCAAGATTACTACCAATAGAGTGAAAAGACAATCTACAGAGTGAGAAAATGTATTTAAGATTCTCTGATAAGAGGTTTTTATCCAGAATATATAAAGAGGTTGTACATCTCAACAACAACAGAAAATCAAAAACCCAATTCAGAAATGGGCAAAGAAAGGGCTTGAATACCCATCTCTCTAAGGAAGGCCCACAAGGGCCACTTTCCACATGACAAGGTGTTCAGCGTCACCAGCCACCAGGGAAGCCAAATCAGAGCCAGCTGAGATGCAGCTCAGAGGATGTGGCGAAATTGGGACTCTCACGCATTGCTGGTGGGGATGAAAAACGCGGCAGCCATTGTGGAAGCCAGCCTGGTGGTTCCCAAATAGTTTAGCATAGGATTAGCCTGTGATCTGCAGCAACTCCACTCCTGAGTGTATACCACAGAAATGGAAACCAGGAACACAAACAGACCTTATACAACACTGTTGAGAAGAGAAACAACCCAGACGTCTCAGCAGATGCATGCATCGGCACATCTAGTCCATCCATATGATGGGATGTTACTCAGCCGTAGAAAGGAATCAGATTCTGACCTATGAAGAGCCCAGATGGACCTTGAGGACACGGTGCTGAGGGAGAGAAGCCACCAGACACAAGAACAAATGCTGTAGGATTTGAGCGATAGAAGCATCTGGATTATCAGGCTCAGAGAGACAGAAAGTAGACTGGAGATGGCCTGGGGCCGGGGATGTTACCGCTTAATGATTGCAGAGCTTCGTTTTGGGGGAATGAAGTTTTGGAAATGGTCGTGATCGAGGTACAACGTTGTGAATGTGCTGAATGCCAGAAAACTGTATGCTTCAAAATGGCAAATTTTGTTATATATTACCATAACAAAAAAGTTAAATTCTTAGTCCTTCATATTAATACGTATTTTTTCCAACAAAAAAGTGATCACGCCGGGCGCGGTGGCTCAAGCCTGTAATCCCAGCACTTTGGGAGGCCGAGGCGGGTGGATCACGAGGTCAAGAGATCGAGACCATCCTGGTCAACATGGTGAAACCCCGTCTCTACTAAAAATACAAAAAATTAGCTGGGCATGGTGGTGCGTGCCTGTAGTCCCAGCTGCTCAGGAGGCTGAGGCAGGAGAATTGCCTGAACCCAGGAGGCGGAGGTTGCGGTGAGCCGAGATCGCGCCATTGCACTCCAGCCTGGGTAACGAGAGCGAAACTCCGTCTCAAAAAAAAAAAAAAAAAAAAAAAAAAAGTGATCACACTCATAGTGATTCAACTCCTGCCTCATATCACATTAAACCTTCAGTATTTTCTATTATTAAATATTATTCTGTAAAACATTCCTTAAATGGCTGTATTGATTTATGATACAATTTTTTACTTTTAGTCAAATTTGTATATTTAATATTTCTTATTTTCAATTTTTATTTTTATTTTTTAATTTTTGTTTTGGAGATGAAGTCTCGCTGTGTTGCCAGGCTGGAGTGCAGTGGCGCAATCTAAGTTCACTGCGACCGCCGCCTCGCGGGTTCAAGCAATTCTCATGCCCCAGCCTCCCTACCAGTAGGTAGGGCTACAGGGCACGCTGCCACACCCAGCTGATTTTTGTACTTTTAGTAGAGACGGGGTTTCACCATGTTGGCCAGGGGATGGTCTTGGTCTCTTGATCTTGTGATCTGCCCTCCTTGGCCCCCCAAAGTGCTGGGATTACAGATGTGAGCCACCATACCCAGCCTTCAATTTTTATTATAAACAATGCTTCAGTAAACATTTGTATAGTTAAATATTTGCACATTTGGCTTCTTTAGGACAGATTTCTGGCTGTAGAAGTGCTAGATCAAAATAGATAAAACATTTGGCCAGGTTCAATGGCTTGCTTCTGTAATGCTAATGCTTTGGGAGGCTGAGGCAGGATGGCTTGAGGTTAGGAGTTTGAGATCAGCCTGGACAACACAGTGAGACCCCATCTTTGTAAGAAATAAAACATTAGCTGGGCATGGTGGCCCTTGCCTGTAGTCATAGCCCGTTGGGAGGCTGAGGCAGGAGCATTGTTTGAGCCCAGGAGTTTGAGGCCACAGTGAGTTGTATTGGTGCCACTGCACTCCAGCCTGGGCGACAGAGTGAGACCCCCATCTCAAAGAAAAAAAACAGCACATAACGTCTGGACAGACATCATGAAATATTACTGACTTCTCATCTGAAACCACGGAAGCAGTTTTTATAGTGCTGAAAGAAGCAAAGCCAAAAATGTGAACCGAGAATCCTGCATCCAGTAGAAGTATTCTTCAGAGAATGAGGGTGAAATAAGACATGTTCAGGTAAAAAAAAAACACAAAAGGCAGATACGTTTGCTTAGAATCCTGAAGCTTCCAAG
Organism: Sapajus apella; assembly: GCF_009761245.1. Taxonomy (NCBI): domain Eukaryota; kingdom Metazoa; phylum Chordata; class Mammalia; order Primates; family Cebidae; genus Sapajus; species Sapajus apella. Next base: position 385,474 of record NW_022437066.1, on the reverse strand, counting down.
AGGAAAACTTAGCCCTTTGGGAATGGAAGAGGAGCACCAGATGGGAGATATGAAGACTTTTTTCTTATTTAAATTTCCTAAAATGCAAGAGGTCATTTAAACTAAAACAGCGTCATAAAGTAGAGATTACACACGCTTAGAAGCCCGGCGAGTCTGCACTTAATGCTGTTTGTCGATAGGTCCTTAGAAAATGTGACTTCTTCAAGCAGTGACGCCAGTTCACAGACTGATTGATCTAACAAGAGTGAAGTTCTTATACCATATTTCTGGTCACAGAAACATTGGCAAACTTCTAAATCTAGACAAAAGTATTTCTTTCTTTTCTTTTCTTTTTTTTTGAGAGTAGTCTCACTCTGTCACCCAGGCTGTAGTGCAGTGGTGCGATCTTGGCTCACTGCAACCTCCGCCTACTGGGTTGAATTAATTATCTGCCTCAGCCTCCAGAGTAACTGGGATTACAGGTGCCTGCCTCCACACTCGGCTAATTTTTGTGTTTTTAGTAGAGATGGGGTTTCACCGTCCTGGCCAGGCTGGTCTTGAACTCCTGACCCCATGATCTGCCCACCTTAGCCTCCCAAAGTGCTTACAGGCGTGAGCCACTATGCCCGGCCAAGACCAAAGTATTTCTAATATTAAACAACGAAATACATGTGAGCGGTTCAGACATTTAAGAAGGATTAATACAAACAAATAAGGTTAGTGTTTACCCAGTTATTCCAGGTCAGGGTTGTAAGTGCCTATGCTGGCAACTCAGGTCCACTGGCAGGCAGCAGCCTGGGCCAGGATGCCACCCCATCGCAGGGCATGCACATGCACACACACACACATTCAGACTGGGACGGCATAGACACGCCAATTCATCTAACACGCTGGTCTTTGGGATGTGAGTGAAATTCAGGTACCCAGAGAAAACCCACACAGACATGGGGGGGACCTGCAGACTCCACACAGTGGCCCCGCCTGGGAATGGTTTTTGTTTGTTTGTTTTTACCTCATCAGTGTTATAACAGAAACAACACTGAGTGAAACAATGTTATTTGAAGACCAGCTGTGAAATACCGGATTATAAGCACCCAAAGGAGGACGGTGTGAAAGTGGAATCACACTGTTGTAAAAGTGTTTTATTGTGGGAGGTGGTAAAATGTTAAATCAGATGAATATTATAATCCCTGGAGAAGGTACCAAGAAAATAAGACAAATACAGCCTTACAGGAAAAAAGGCGGAGGAAGTAAATTGTAATACTGAAAAGTTGTGCCGTTAAATGCAGGGAGAAACCAGATGGGGTAAATAGAAAGCCGATAGCAGAGTGACGGACCCAGGCCTCACCCTGTCAGTAACGACGCTGCAGACGCACCCCTTGAAAGGCCGGAGTTTGTCTGACGGCACAGATGTGAGAACCAGCTGTGTCCCGCGGTGCTCCGGCTTCAAACGCAAGACGCCAGCCCGGCTGGAGAAGCGTGCACGTGGTGAGCATGAGAATCCAATGAGAGGCAAGTTATGAAGCCTGGAAGGCCACAGGGAGGCCGCCTTGTGAATCCAGCACGGGAAGCGTTTCTTAAACAAGACACAAAAAAGGTGAAGAAAGTTAAGGGCATTAAAATTTAAGAATTTTTGTTCAACAAAGGTCACAAAGGACACGCACAGGCAGTCTAAAAACTGTGGGAAGATTTCACAACACATGAACAAAAGATTAATATCCAAAAATAGAAGTACAAAGAAGATAAAACCACACAGAAAAATGTGCAAAGAACATAAACGTGGAGTTCCCGGAAGAGGAAATACGTACGAATGACCCAGAAGCAGCAAGTGAAAAACCAAGACTAAGGGTCCGTCTTATAGTCACTGAAATCTGCACAATGTCACGGGTGGAAAAGACTGGCAAGGGCTGTGCGAGGAGCAGCCGGCAGAGTCCTCACTGCCGGGGTGGGCGTGGGGGCCGTGGGCAGGGCCCTCACTGCCGGGGTGGGCGTGGGGGCCGCGGGCAGGAAGAGCCTGTGTAGGACGTGCGGGTGGTGCTGCAGTGCAGCTGGCGCTGGCTCCCCGCCTCTCTCGGAGCTTCCTGGGTCTGGGTCTGGGTCTGACCTCCAGTCTTGCATGTCTGTTTTTTGCTTTGGTCGGTGTGATCTGTTTAGTCTCCTTGGGGAAACAGCTGAAAGGAAATGAGGAGGTGCTCCCAAGCTAAGCATGGTAGCTCACACCTGTAATCCCAGCACTGTAATCCCAGCTATGGTGCCTGTGACTCCCAGATTGAGGTGGCACGATCGCTTGGGGCCAGGAGTTCAAAAATAGCCTGGGCAGTATAGCAAGACCCTGTCTCTAGAAAAGAAAAACATGTTAGCTAGGCATTGCACACCTGTGGTCCCAGCTACTTGGGAGGCTGAGGCATGAGGATCGCTTGAGCCTGGGAATCAGAGGCTGCAGTGAGCTATGATGCACCACTGCTCTCCAGCCTGGGTGATACAGCAAGACCCCATCTCAAAAAGAAGAAGAAAAGAAAGATGTGCCCAGCAGCAAAGGAAGCAAGAGGCGGGCAGAGCCTGTGGCGTTTTGTGGGTGCTGCGGGGAGGGCCTGGCCCACTTTGCTTTCCTGCTTCTTGCCATCTATCATTTTAAGTTCCATGGTACACGGACAGCCATTACGGAATCATTCACACTGTCTTGACTGTGCTGGGGACCGATCACGCATGGGGCCACCGGGCTGCACACGGTTTGGATCTCGGCTGTGCCCTTGGGAAAAAGCCCCACTGTCTCAGCCTGGGTTTCCTTGTCCGTTTGCTGGGTAGTCCCACACCCCCTTGGTGGGCAAGGGTTCTCCTTGATCCTGTACCTCGGGGCTGGCACATCAGAATCACAGCTGTGGGTTCCTTGAGTCAGTAGCATTTCTGTTGCAGGACGCAGAGGGCTCCACGTGTTTGCACCTGGCTGCCAAGAAAGGCCACTACGAAGTAGTCCAGTACTTGCTTTCAAATGGACAGATGGACGTCAACTGCCAGGTACAGTCACCCGTCCCTACGCCCACCTGGCGGACTGGCCAGGGAAAGCCACTGTTCTCCTACAGTTCCTGGTCCCACCCTGTTCTCCACAGCCTCCCATTCCACACACACGGCCAGCCGGGGCCCTCCACGGCGCCCCCTTCCAC
>NW_022437066.1:354337-377334 GCF_009761245.1 Sapajus apella | reverse complement strand
CCACGGCGTCCTCTTCCGCACACACAGCCAGCCCAGGCCCTCCACGGTGTCCTCTTCCACACTCAGAGCCAGTCCAGGCCTTCCACGGTGTCCTCTTCCGCACTCAGAGCCAGTCCAGGCCCTCCACGTCGTCCTCTTCCACACTCAGAGACAGTCCAGGCCCTCCATGTCATCCTCTTCCACACTCAGAGCCAGTCCAGGCCCTCCACGTCGTCCTCTTCCGCACTCAGAGCCAGCCCGGGCCCTCCACGGTGTCCTCTTCCACACTCAGAGCCAGTCCGGGCCCTCCACGGTGTCCTCTTCCACACTCAGAGCCAGTCCAGGCCCTCCATGGCGTCCTCTTCCACACACTCGGCCAGCCCAGGCCCTCCATGGCATCCTCTTCCACACTCACGGCCAGCCCAGGCCCTCCACGGCGTCCTCTTCCACACTCAGAGCCAGTCCAGGCCCTCCACGGTGTCCTCTTCCGCACACACAGCCAGTCCAGGCCCTCCACGGCGTCCCCTTCCACACACACGCACACACACGGCCAGCCCGGGCCCTCCACGTCGTCCTCTCCCACACTCACAGCCAGTCCAGGCCCTCCACCCGCCTGTCTGTCTCCTGCCTGCAGTTCCCAGCTGCTGCTCTGATGGAGTTCCTGGCTCTCCTGCGTGGAGCCACCATGGGAGCCTGAAGGAGCAGCAGAACCTGCTACGGCCCAGGCTTTCCTCCAGCCAAGGCTGCTGGTGCTCTCCGGGTCTGGCCTGGGCTTACGAGGTGTCATTAGACTCGTGTGTGCCGTTAGACTCGGTGTACGCAGCTGTGTTGGTGCATCTGCAGTGAGTGCTACCCGACTGGGAGGGCACAGGGCCGACAGTGCGGCAGGTGCCCGGTAGGGTGGCCGGGCCTGGTGCAGTCCTGGTTCTGCCTTTGTCCTGCACTCATGGAGCTCCCTGAGGCTGTGCTCTGATGGACTATGGCTTCTGGGAGCCGCATCGCAGGTCCTGAGTGAGACGCTGCGCTGTCCATCTGCACTCACTGCGTGGTACCCGGAGGTGCAGGGTCCTCGTCGCTCTGGTTGTTGCCAGTCTCTGGGACATTGATAGCTTTGTTCTCTTCCCTGGCAGGATGATGGAGGCTGGACACCTATGATTTGGGCCACAGAGTACAAGCATGTGGACCTCGTGAAGCTGCTGCTGTCCAAGGGCTCCGACATCAACATCCGGGACAACGTGAGTTCCTCACACCCTCCCCAGGAGCAGCATCCTGGAGCGGTGGGGCCGCCTCCTCTGGAAGGTTCTTTTTTCAAAAGCAGAACCCTAGCGCCTGGTGGCGCTGTAGACCTCTTCCTGTCGGCAGCATCGCCCAGCGTGTGCCGTGGCGGTCACGTGCTAGATGCAGATGGAGGGCGTGAGGTCCCAGCAGAGGCTACCCTTGCGGGATCTGTGGGTCCCACGGGCACAGCGCTGCCCTGCTCTCCCTCCTGCTTTTTCATGGGCCCTGGCCTGGGCCTGAGGCTGCTGATCTTGTGTGGGTGCCACAGCACCTCTGGCTCTCCCATTGTTGTTTTGTTTTTTTTTTAAGATGGAGTCTCCCTCTGTCACCCAGGCTAAGTACAGAGGTGTGATCTTGACTCACTGCAACCTCTGCCTCCCGGGTTCAAGTGATTCTCATGCTTCCGCCCCCCGGGTAGTGGGGATTGCAGGTGTGTGCCACTGCGCCCAGCTAATTTTTGTTTTTTGGTTTTTGAGATGGAGTCTGACTCTTGTTGCCCAGGCTGTAATGCAATGGCTTGATCTCAGCTCACTGCAACCTCTACCTCCTGGGTTCAAGGGATTCTCCTGCCTCAGCCTCTCAAGTAGCTGGGATTACAGGCGCCCGCCACCATGCCCGACAATTTTTATAGTTTTAGTAGAGACGGGATTTTGCCATGTTGGTCAGGCTGGTATTGAACTCCTGACCTCAGGTGATCCACCTGCCTCAGTCTCTCAAAGGCTGGGATTACAGGCGTGAGCCACCATGCCCGGCCTCTGGCTCTCTCTTTGAAGCAAAGGAAAGGAAAGTGAAGAGCTGATGATTCCATTGTTTTCTAGGCTGTGACTGAAGATGCTACAGGGGTAGCTAGGGCAAGGGCTCCATGGCCGCCTCCCTCGCTGCGGCCCGTGGAGCTGCGTCTGCCTTCACAGAGCACTCCAAAAGCCATAAATGCGAAGGCCAGCCGCAAATAAGCCCTTCAAACTGGTAATAAAGAAGTAGGTTTGACACAGAAAGCACACTGTTAAGTATGGAATGTGCTGAAGCCTGGCATCTGAGGAGGGAGGGTTGGCATTGCCTCTCTAAGCCTGAGAATGGCGTGGGCACAGCCACTTGCCATTCATTATTGGTGGTGGGGTGGGGGGAGGTCTGCGTTTGGAACCCCTCCCTGCGTGTGAGCAGATCCTGCCTCCCACCTAGAAACCGAGACCACTGGCTGTGCGTGCCTACTGCCTTCCTGCAGGCACACAGGCCTCTTCGGGGCAGCTGGTCCTGGGCTGCGGTGCCTCCTCCATTGGCTGCAGGGGCTTCTGTGGCTATACTGGGGAGTTTCTACCTCATTCCACCGGAGTTCTTTCCTGCTGGGGGTTAGGACGATGGCACCACGGTGAGAGGGGCCCTGAGTTGGCAGAAGGCCGTGGCGGAAGGAGGAAGAGAGGAGGGAAGCAAAGGCAGAGGACAAGGCAGAGGCCACCCCCAGGTGGGGCCGCCTTACCCACCACCCCTGGAGACTGAGTGGTGGGGAAGGTGGCACTGGTGTGGCTGGTCGGCCTCTGTGCCTGGGCAGCTTGTAGCCTGTCCAGGTGTCAGGGCCGTTAGCTCTCCAATGCTGGTGGCTGTTCCCCCGGAATGGAGGAATCGATTCGATTTCAGGTTTGTGATTTATACAACAAAACACTTCATTAATTTAACCCTTTATTGCTATATAATAGGCAAACTGCATATACTCAAAGTACACGCTTGGGTGAATTTTCACCCAGAAGCCATCGCTGCTGTCAGAAGGTGAGCCTGGTCCCTCCTCATGCCCAGAGGCTCCTCTACACTTCATGGCTGTGCCCAGCCCACCCCGGCCACCCACTGCTGGGCTTTCTATTGTTGGCTATGGACTGGTCTGTGTGTCTCGGTTTTATAGAAAAAGGCTCTCGCCGTGTGTGTCTTTCCCTTGCGTCTTTAAGCCGAGATCCCCCTTTTCGTCACCTGAAGTGCCCATTGTGTGCTTGTGTTCGTTTGTTTACCCGTCACCTGGCGGTGGACATTTAGGTGTTTCTGATTTTTGGTTGTTACTGATAGAGATGCTGTGAATACTCATGGCTTCATTTCTCTTTATTAAATTCCTAGTTCATATGATAGGTATGTGTTTAACATTTTCAGAGACCACCAGTAGCTGGGCATGGTGATACACACCTGTGGTCCCAGCTACTTGGGAGGCTGAGCCCAGGAGGTCAAGGCTGCAGTGAGCTGAGATTGCACCACTGCATCCCAACCTGGATGACAGAGTGAGACTCTGTCTTAAAAAAAAAACAAAACAAAACTGCCAAACTGCTCTCCAAGTGATTGTACCATCTCTAGTGTACAAGAGTGCGCTCATCCATTCTCACACTGCCATCAGGGTTCGACCTAAGACTGTGTAATTTATAAACTAGAGGTTTAATTGACTCACAGTTCAGCATGACTGGGGGCCCTCAAGAAACTTAACAATCATGGCAGAAGGTGAAGGAGAAGCAAGGCACATCTTACATGGTGGCAGGAGAGAGGCTGAGGGGGTTGAACCACCCGTTAAAACCAGCTCTGGTGATGAGAACAGCGTGCTGGACCCACCGCCATAATCCAATCAGATTCCTTCCTTGACACGTAGGGATTACAATTCAAGAAGAGATTTGGGTGGGGACACAGAGCCAACCCATTTCAGAGTCCTGGTTCCTCCACATCCTTCCCAACACTTAGTATTGTTAGTCTTTAAATTTTACCCATTTTACTAGGTGTGTAGTGATGTCTTGTTGTGATTTTAGTTTTCAGTCCTTTCCTTTTCATTTCTTTAATGACTGTTGGTGTTAAGCCTGTCCGTATGGATGGGCTTATTTACCATTCATGTATCTTCTTTAATGAAGGGTCTGTTCAAGTCTTTTTCTTGTTTATTATTGGGTATTTTTTTAATTCTGGAGTTTTAAGAGTATGTTATGGATACAAGTCCTTTATCAGAGGTATGCTTTACAGATCTGTCTTTGGAAGTACAGAATTTTAAAAGCTTTTATAAAGTTTGGTTTATCAGTTTTATTATTATTATTTTTTTTTTTTTACTGGATCCTGCTTTTGGCATTCTGTTTAAGAAATCATTCCCTAATCTGAGAACCCAAAGACATTATCCCACATTTTCTTATAAGAGTTTTATGGTTTGTGTTTTATTATAGTCAATTTTTGTATATGGTGTGAGGTATGGGTTGAACCTCCTTTTCTTTCATTTTTTTGTTGCTGTTTTTGTTTGTTTTTTTGTTTGTTTGTTTGTTTTTAGACGGAGTCTCACTCTATAGCCAAGCTGTAGTGCAGTGGTGCGACCTTGGCTCACTGCAACCTCTGCCTCCCAGGTACAAGCAATTCTCCTGCCTCAGCCTCCTGAGTAGCTGGGACTACAAATGAGTGCCACTACACCCAGCTAATTTTTGTATTTTTAGTGGAGATGGAGTTTCGCCATGTTGACCAGGATGGTTTCCAACTCCTGACCTCATGATCTGCCCACCTTGGCCTCCCAAAGTGCTAGAATTACAGGCGTGAACCACCACACGTGGCCTTCCTTTCCTTTCTTTTCTTTTCTTTTTGCTTGTAGATGTCTTGTTCAGTGCCATTTGTCGAGAAAACCATTCTTTCTCTGTATAGTTGACTTTGTACCTTTGCTTCAAGTCCTCATGTGTGTGTGTCAGTCATCCATGTGTCAGTCGTCCACATGTGTCAGTTGTTCACCTGTGTGGATCTATCATCTGTGTGAGTCCATTGTCCGCATGTGTCAGTCATCCAGGTGTGTCAGGCTTCCACATGTCAGTCATCTGCATGTGTATCAATCGTCTACGTGCCAGTCATCCACATGTGAGTCAGTCGTCCATATATGAGTCGGTCATCTACGTGTGTCAGTCATCCACATGTGTGAGTCGGTCATTCACGTGTGAGTCAGTCATCTGCATGTGTGTGTCAGTCCACATGTGATTTGGTCATCTGCATTTGTGTGAGTGTATCATCCACATACGAGAGTCAGTCGTTCATGTGTGTGTTGGTGTGTGTGTGTTAGTTGTCCACATGTGTGAGTCAGTCATCCATGTATGAGTCAGTTCCCTGCATGTGTGAGTCAGTCCCCCACGTGTCAGTTGTCTGCATGTGTTGGTCATCCACATGTGTGTGAGTCAGTTGTGTGCATGTGTGTCAGTCATCCGCATGTGGCAGCCTTCATGTGTGAGTCAATCATTTTTGTGTCATCCACATGTCATTTGTCCATGTGTCAGTCATCTGCATGTGTCTGAGTCAGTTGCCCATGTGTCTGTCCATGTGGGTGTCAGTCATCCACGTGTGAATTGGTCATCCACGTGTGTGTCAGTCGTCTGCATGTGTGAGTTGGTCATCCACGTGTCAGTTGCCCACATGTGAATCGGTTGTCTGTGTGTCAATCATCCACATGTGCATCAGTCATCCGCATGTGTGAGTTGGGTGTGTGTCAGTCATCTGCATGTGAGAGTCAGTTGTCCACATGTGAGAGTCAGTTGTCCACATGTGTAAAGCCAGTTGTCTGTATGTGTGTGAGTCAGTTGTCCACGTGTGTGAGTCAGCTCCAGGGCCCTCTCTTCTGATGCATTGATCTGCATATCTGCCTGTAGGCAACTACTGCCCTTGATCGATACAGCTTTACAGTGGGTCCTGCGGACTCATTTCTCCACTCCCAAACTTGATGCTGCTGTTCTCCCACGTTTTACCCATTCTCCCACGTTTTACCCATACGTATGTTCTGAACACTGTAATAGCCATATGGTTCTTCTGTTTAGGCAGTCAGTGGTTTTGTTTTTTTTGCTTTTGGAGACAGAGGCTCACTCTGTTGCCCAGGCTGGAGTGCAGTGATGTGATCTCAGCTCGCTGCAACCTCCTCCTTTCTGGTTCAAGTGATTCTCCTGCCTTGGCCTCCCAAGTAGCTGGGGATTACAGGCGTGTGCCACCATGCCCAGCTAATTTTTTGTGTTTTTAGTAGAGACAGGATTTCACCATGTTGACCAGACTGGTCTTGAACTCCTGACTTCAGGTGATCCTCCCGATCTGGCCTCCCATCGTGCTGGGACATGAGCCACCGCGCCTGGCCGAGTCATCTCTGCAGTTGCTCCTGCCATCCCCATCCCTGTCCTCCCAGGCTTCTCCACCTTGGTGGGCTCATGCTTCCTTCCACCAGCCTCACTCCTTTACCTTTCCTGTGCTGTAGATTTGCATGTGATGACCTCTTACAGTTTTTTTTTTGAGACAGAGTTTTGATATTTCCCCAGCCAGGGGTGCAGTGGCAGTCTCAGCTCATTACAACTTCCTTCCAGTTACAAGCGATTCCTGCCTCAGCCTCCCAAGTAGCTGAGATTACAGGCGCCAGCTACGGTACCTGGCTAATTTTTGTATTTTGAGTAGAGACAGGGTTTCACCATGTTGGCCAGGGTGGCCTCGGACCCCTGACCTCATGATCCACCCAGCTTGGCCTCCCAAAGTGCTGGGATTACAGGCTTGAGCCACCGTGCTTGGCCCTCTTGCAGCTCTTTAATACCTGGAACGTCCTTATTTAGCCTTCATTTTTGAAAGATATTTTTAGAATTCTGGATGCATAATTATTTCCCCAGTGCTTTAAATGGCGGCTTCCTTGGGTCCTCACCTACAGTGTTTGCAGTGAGAAATCCATCATCACCACGCAGTTGTTTCTCTGTGTATAACGTGTCTTTTTTATATGGCTGCTTTTAGAATTTTTTTCTTTATCTCTTGGTTTTAGCAATTTGATTTTCCTCTAAGCCTTAGTTTGTCTGTAGAGCATTTGATTATCGATTGCCTTGGTATTACTTTGTGTGTGTGCACTTAGGGTTCATTGAGCTTCTTGGATCTGTGGATTTAGGGGTTTTGACAATTTAGAAAATTCTCAGTCATTATTCCTTCAAATATGTTTTCTGTCCATCGCCCTTTCCAGTATTCCAGCTGTTTATGTAGGAGACTGCTCCGAGTGGCTCCACAGCTCACTGGTGCTCTTTTCAATTTTTAAACATTATTTTTTCACTCTGTTTCAGTTTAGCAGGTTTTTATTGACATGTCTTCTGATTCACTAACACTTTCTTCTGCAAATGATGCCGTCAACTCAGCCAGTGTGTTTATATTCCAGGCATTGTAGCTTTCAACTCTAAAAGTTATGATGGCATCTTTTAAACATTTCCTAACATGTTTGTACTTAACTTTCGAACCCGTAGGATACAGTTATACCAATGGCTTTATTTACTTACATTTTTTTTTTTTTTTTGACGCAGGGGTGTCGCTCTGTCACCCAGGCTAGAGTGCAGTGGCACAATCTCGGCTCCCTGCAACCTCCACCTCCCGGGTTCAAGCTATTCTCCTGCCTCAGCCTCCCAAGTAGCTGGGATTACAGGGTCCTGCCACCACACCTGGCTAAGTTTTGTATTTTTAGTAGAGATGAGGTTTCACCATGTTGGCCAGGCTGGTCTCGAACTCCTGACCTCAGGTGATCCACCTGCTTCAGCCTCCTAAAGTGCTGGGATTACAGGCGGGAGCCACCGTGCCCTGCCAGCCAGCAGCTTTAATTACCTTGTTTGCTGATCCAGCATCTGCGTCAAAGCTGGGTTTTTGGATTGACTGGGTTTTTCTCCCCATTGTGGGTAAGTTTCCTGCTTCTTTGCATGTCTGGTAACTTGTAGCCGATGTCAGACATGGGTGAGTTTTACCTTGTAGGGTGCTGAGCACTCTTCTTCCTATGAATGCTCTTGAACTTTATTCTGGAACTCAGCTAAGTCACTTGAAATCAGTCTGATCGTGTTGGATTTTGCTTTTCAGGTTTCTTAGGTGGGTCTGGAGCCACTGAGGCAGGTCCCTCCACTGTCCTCCAGCCCACAGCCTGTGGCCGGAGAGTGTGGCCTGCCTGCTGTGGGGAAACGCCCTGGCTTTCAGTGCGCCTCCTCACTGGCTGTGGCTGCTGGCGCCCTGCTGGATGTCCAGGTGGATCTCCAGAACCTCTCTCGGAGCTCTGCTTCCTGTCTGAGCATCCGGGGGCCCTGCCTGGCTCCCTCCCGCACCAGGGCTGGAGCTCCCCAGGCAGTGGCTGGGCTGCTGTGGGCTCCCTCACGGGTTCCATCTCTCAGGGGCACAGTCCTTCCCTGCCTGGTCTTGGCAGCCATGGTCACAGGTTTTGACTCTTGTTTCATGCTCTGGTTCTTGGAGGTGGGAGGGTAAGTCTGTTCTGGTCCATCTCACCCTGTCATGTCGTGAGTGCAGGTGTTCACCAGGTGTAGGCCAGGCTTCTCCTAACTCTGTGGACCTCAGAAAGGCCGGACCTTTGAACAGTCCCAGGGTGGAAGGATCTTAGGTGAACTGGAAGCTCTCAAAGATTTAATTCTGTGGCGGGGTGTGGTGGCAGATCACTTGAGTTCAGGAGTTTGAGACCAGCCTGGGCAACATGGCGAAACACCATCTCTACTAAAAATGCAAAAAAATTAGCTAGGCCTGGTAGCACGTGCCTGTAATCAATCCCAGCTACTGGGGAGGCTGAGGCATGAGAATCGTGTGAACCCCGGAGGCGGAGGTTGCAGTGAACTCAGTTTGTGCCACTGCACTCCAGCCTGGGTGACAGAGTGAGACTCTGTCTCTAAAGAAAAATAAAAAATGTAATTCTGGTTATAAAATCGTAAATCATTCTGATAAAAGAAAAAGAAAAGAGGCTCCTAAGCAAGCAGTGTTTTGTTCAGGGAGCTCTGAAATGTATGGAGGAGGAATCCAGAAACAAAGACCAGAGGGATGGAAGAGAAAGCCCCAGGGCAGCGGAGGCTCTTGAGGAAGTCCACTGAGGCGACACAAGGGGGTTTGCTTTTAGTTTCTGCTTAGAAGTCAGGGGAACAATGAGGCCTGTGCCTGGGGCTGGCAGCTGTTTGTGGATGAAGATAACAGTTCTGCTTTTATCTTCACGTCCATTGAGCTGGAAGCATTGATTGTGCCCCTGCTGTGGAGTTGGGAGGGAGACTGTGGAGAGCACTGGGGTGTCACAGAAGAGGCTTTGTCCTTCTCTCTTGGGGGTGAGACCCCACAGACCTGCAGAACCAGTCCCTGGGATGTGGCCAAGGCCCTGCGCCCTCGGTGGGAGGGGCAGAGCTCCAATGGAACCCCATCCGCCAGGAAGCAGAGCCTGTGGGGAGGAGACCTCATCCATGTAGGGGTCTGCCTTGGGCCCCAAGCCTCCTCAGCCTCCACAGCAAAGCAGATTGTCAGGCAGGGCTTGGTTTATGGCGTCTGTGAAGATCACTAACGATTCCCAAGGGGAAAGAGGCTGCAGCCAGCCGGCCCAGACACTAGCAGAGCTGAACCCACTTCAAGAGTGTGAAATGCTCATGACCTTTAATCCAGCAATTCTGCGTCTGAGGGTACGTCCTTGAGAAATAATGCAGAAAAAGAAAAGCACTAAAAACTTGCTGGCATTGTATTCCAGAAATATGCCAACAGAAATTAACAAGTGTTAGGTAAAAGAAAGGTCTGGAGCCTAGTGGCCATCCGTGATCCGTACAGAGGCGGGTCTGATGCCGCCCGGCGGAAGCTGCTCCTCGGGGGGTGCCAACCTGGAGGAGCCCCTGGTAACTCTGGAGGGTCAAGGACAGACGCATCGGGGCAGGAGATGGCGGGGGTGTTCCTCATTCCACTTACTGCTGTTTTATCCCTGGGTGATAAAAGTTAGGGATACTTATTGTTCTGATTTATATTTTTGGCTGCGTGGGGGAGGTGAACATTTTCTCTCGTTTCTGTTTACTGTTCATCTTTTTCGTATGTGAGTTTTTTCTTTTCATATCCTTTACACAACATTTTTTTCAGAATGACAGTGTTCTAATTTACTGTGTAATTATAAATTATCTATATTTTACATGTGGCACAAATATTTCTCCAAATTTTGTTTTATTTAAAAGAGACCTTTTTAAAAGTAATTTTTTTAAAAAATTGAGACGGAGTTTCGCTCCCGTTGCCGAGGCTGGAGTGCACTGGCGCAATCTCGGCTCACTCTAGTTACCTGTATTTTTACTCTTTCCATTTTTCTCTTTTCTTTCATAATAGTCAGTGATTCATTTTTTACTCATTTCCTTTCTGTTTCAGACTTTTTTTTTTTTTTTTTTGAGAAGGAGTCTCACTCTGTCTCCCAGGCTGGAGTGCAGTGGTGCTATCTCGGCTCACTGCAACCTCCACCTCCCAGGTTCCAGCAATTCTGCCTCAGCCTCCCCAGTAGCTGGGACTATAGGCTCATGCCACCATGCCCAGCTAATTTTTTGTATTTTTAGTAGAGACGGGGTTTCACCATGTCGGCCAGGCTGGTCTTGATCTCCTGACCTCAGATGATCTCCCCACCTCAGCCTCCCAAAGCGCTCGGATTACAGGCATGAGCCACTGTACCCGGCCCAAAATTTTAATTTAATCAAATTTGCACATCTGTTTTCGAATCTTTCAAAAGCATTGTCCTCTCCTCTGACTATACCCCTGTTTGGACATGAATATAACTTTTAAAAATAGGCGAAAGAAAAGTGCCTTCAAGTGCTGATGTGTTGAGTTTAGGTTGGTATAATTCTGGATGACCTTTTCCCTATTTTTACAATATTCTTTACTGTGATTGTGTTACTTTCACAATTATGTTATTTTTACAGTGACAAAACAAAAAAGGAAGTGCCTTCCAGAGTTGAGATGGGCGCTGGGTTCCTACGTGGTGGCCTGTGGCACCCTTTCCATCAGGCCCTTGCTGGGGGCGGCCACGCAGGCTCTGGAGCCTCTCCTCGGGTGCTTGGGACTGCAGCTGCTGTCACCCGTGTGAGCCAGCAGGAAGCCTGCACTGACCTCTGGCTTGTGTCTCTGTTCAGGAGGAGAACATTTGCCTGCACTGGGCGGCATTCTCTGGCTGTGTGGACATAGCTGAGATCCTGCTGGCTGCCAAGTGTGACCTCCACGCCGTGAACATCCACGGAGACTCACCACTGCACATTGCTGCCCGGGAGAACCGCTACGACTGTGTCGTGTGAGTGTGATGCTTCCCCTGGCTGGGGGCTGGCGGTGACCCGGGAGCCCAGAGAGATCCCTTGCCGGTCATGTGTTCACACTAGACCTCAAGTGGACACGGGCCTTCTGTTCCCTCGTGTGGAAGTGCACCCTTGCTGTTCTACGCTCAGAGAAGTGTCTTTCCCAGTCCGTATTTGAGATCAGCCATGGTTTATTTCTGGGTTAGGGAGGATTGTCATGAAAAATTCCCACGTTCTTAGATCAGACCTTGAGTCTCAAACCTGATGCTCCTGACGTGGGTGAGGGGTAGCATGGGAACAGCCCTGCTCCCAGCAGGGACCTGCCAGCTCAGAGGCCCTGAGAGGCTCAGGGTGCCTTCTGGGAGCAGCACTGCCCACAGCCAGGGCTGGAGATGCTTAGGGCTCTGGCGCTTACTGCTCAGGGCCCTTTTAAAACTTGAGGCCTTCAGCTGGGTGGCGGTGGCTCACACCTGTAATCCCAGCACTTTGGGAGGCCAAGGTGGGCGGATCACTTGAGGTCAGGAGTTTGAGACCAGCCTGGCCAACATGGTAAAACCCCATCTCTACTGAAAATACAAACATTAGCCAGGTGTGGTGGCTCATGCCCATAATCCCAGCTATTCCAGAGGCTGAGTGAGACAGGAAAATCGCTTGAACCCGGGAGGCGGAGATTGCAGTGAGTGGATATTGCCACAGTACACTCCAGCCTGGGCGACAGAGTGAGATTCTGTCTCAAAAAAAATAAAACCACAAAAACCTTGAGACCTTGATCCCATAAATCACCCACACTTGGGTTGTAGTCAGTGGCCTGGGATGGAGTCTTTGTTTGGCCGCTGGGAAGGACAGGGAGCTGTGGGTGCTCCACGCACCGACCTCCGGTGACTGGCCCCCGCAAGTGGGGCTGTGCCCTCTCACATTTGGACCTCATGATGGCTCAGCCAGGTTGGTCATTTGGTTGTGCAAAGCCCAGCCCCACGCACGGCGACTGCGGTCTCGACGCAGTGGGCAGGAACGGAACTGAGAACTGCTGACGCTGTGCGTGGCCCGTGTGGCCTTTCTCCCTCGGTGCTTCCCTTCTTGTCCTTGAGGGTAAATTTGAATGAAAAATCCAAGAAAAATCAAACGCCACCCTGGTTTTTACACACTCTTCTGCTGAAAAAACAGCCTGATGACTTTGACAGTGAACATGGGTGGGAAGTAAGCGGTGATGTTCCTGAGTAAGGTCAAGCCCATCTTTTTAGAATTGTCGGTCAGCAGACTTGGTAAAGTTGTTTCCAAATGAACAGTGTGCTCCCTCTATTTTTAGTGATGACAGTCATTTCATAAATCTCATCTTTGTGATCTTAAAATCAGCTTTAAATGTTTTCTGGGCTTGCATTTTCCCTTTTAGCCTCTTTCTTTCTCGGGATTCAGATGTCACCTTAAAAAACAAGGAAGGGGAGACGCCCCTGCAGTGCGCGAGCCTCAACTCCCAGGTGTGGAGCGCTCTGCAGATGAGCAAGGCTCTGCAGGACTCGGCCCCCGACAGGCCCGCCCCCGTGGAGAGGACCGTGAGCAGGTGAGCCCCGGCCGGGAGGCTCTGTGGCAGATCAGCGGTCAGCAGGGCTTTGGGAGCTTGCAGTGAAAGCTTCTTCCCAGGCTGGAGTCCAGATTACCAGGGCCAGGTGTTTGCCAGCCGCCCCACTGCACACGGCGCCACGCCCAGGGCAGAGCGCGTCAGCCTCCAGGTGACACCGGCCCTTCTGTGGCAGGGACATTGCTCGAGGTTACGAGCGCATCCCCATCCCCTGCGTCAACGCCGTGGATGGCGAGCCATGCCCCAGCAACTATAAGTACGTCTCTCAGAACTGTGTGACATCCCCCATGAACATCGACAGAAACATCACCCATCTGCAGGTGAGTGACGCGGACCCAGGGCTACTCAGGCCAGGACGTGGGACAAGCAGAGACTTCCTGAGCCTGGGGTCCTGGGTTCTTCTCACCACTCAGAGCAGCAGGGCTCCTGGAAGGCTTCCCAGGAAGACCTCACTCTCTCTGTAGTTGCCTCCCATGAGAGAGCTGGAAGGCAGGTGAAGGTTCTGTCGGGCACATTGCTCTTCCAAGGGTCCTCATCAACCCCAAAGCCGTGGCAAGCATCTCTGATGTTTTTGTGACCTCACACTCAGGGGCCCTGATGCAGCCTTGTGCCCAGTGCGAGGGGAGCCCTTGCGAGGCTGCAGGACCACCTGCGCCCCTGCACCCCCTGTCCCCTGGAGGAGTGGGCCCAGCACATGCTAGCTTCCCCAGCCTCTGAGCACACGGAGCCTGGTGTCCTTACTGCCTGTGCCTTCTTGGGCACTTTCTTTGTGGCTCTGCTTGTAGGCAGCTCCCCTCCTCTTCCCAGGCCGGGCACTGCCCAGGGCCCTCTGCTCAGGGTGTGCGGGGCTCTGCGTTCTCCCCTTTCCCGTCGAGCATCTGGCCACAGATGCAGCCGACGCCCAGCCCTTCACCCACCCTGTGTCACCCGCTGCTGTGTCGCTGCCCTGCCTGCCCCGTCCCTCTGTTGGGACCCTCAGCCAGAGCCCCCACCCGCGGGCCTGTGTCATGTTTCTTAGCACCTCGGGCGTTCTCTCTGAGGGCCTTCTCCCTCAGAGGCCACACACTCACGCGGTGTCTCTGAGAAGCACTTGGCAGATTCAGGGGTAGCTTTGAGAATCGTAAAACATGGTTGTGACCGGGAGGGAGGCGGAGGGCGGGTGCTGCCCGTCTGCCGACTCTGGCGCCTCTCTCCTCAGTACTGCGTGTGCATCGACGACTGCTCTTCCAGCAACTGCATGTGCGGCCAGCTCAGCATGCGCTGCTGGTATGACAAGGTGAGGGCGGCCTCGTGTGCTGGGCTCCGGCGGTAAGTGCTGCTGGTCCGGCTCTGCAGAAACAGTGCAGGTGTCCGTGACTCCAGCACTGTCACAGCAGCATTGGGGAGGCGTCGGAGGTGAGCTGGGTGTGGCCGGCAGGGGAGGCACAGGAGGCGCCGGCACCCAGGTCAGGTCGTGAGCCGAGGACATGGCCGCAGAGGCCCTTTTTGGCCGCCTGGATGGTGGCGGCGGCGGGCAGCTGGTCAGCCTGGCCTGCCCGGGAGGAGGTGCTGCTCGTGTTGTGTGTGTCGGGTGAGCTCTGCCTGTGCTTGCTGAACGTGAGGGGTGTGAACGGGAGGGTACGGCTGCGCTGGGTGCAGGGAGCATCGGTGTGGGCGGAGAGGTTGGGGAGACACAGGCTTGGAAGTCTCTGGTGGGTGCTGGTGCTCAGAGGAGCCTGGGATGGGGGCCGCTGAAGAGATGGGAGTGGAGGGCGGCCCTGGGTAGTAGGGAAGGGCGTCTAAGCAGGGGCAGAGGGTTCCTGGTCTCCCAATCTCAGAGGTCATGGTGGGAGCAGAGGCCAGCATGGCCTGGGTGAAGAGACGCCAGTGGGGAGAGGCAGCAGGCGTCCCCTCCAGAAGCGGACGCTAGAGGAGGGGTGGCCAGGAGGGTGGAATGTTTACCCATCTGAATGAGGGGCCCCTGTGGGAGAAGGATTAGTGCCAGTGAGGGCTATGGGGGTGGCAGGCTCAGAAAGCCACCAGGCTCGTGTCCGAGTGGTGTCTTTTGGGGTGGAATCCTGCTGAGGGGTGAAGGGAGGAGTGTTTTTCCCTACATGGGCGTTGAAGTTTGACCAGAAACTGTCGTGTGTGTGTCAGTTTGAGCCACACTAGGCACTTAGTAGAGATGGGTTGACGTCAGTTCAGTTGAAGGGTGAGTAACCTCTGCTGGGCCCTTGCTGCTCATCTGTCCACAGGACGGCCGGCTCCTGCCAGAGTTCAACATGGCGGAGCCTCCCTTGATCTTCGAATGCAACCACGCGTGCTCCTGCTGGAGGAACTGCCGGAACCGCGTGGTGCAGAATGGTCTCAGGTGAGACGCAGCTTCCTGCACTCTGCTCATGCGTGTATTTGCACGGAGCTCACCACGATATACAAGAACTTCATGTGTTTGGACACACACGTGTGTGTTTGCAAACAGAGCTGACAGTTTACCTCCGAGCCCTTTATCCTCCGGAAATGTCACTTGTGCCATAAATCACCAGCACAGACTGAGGCGTGAGAGAAGCAGCAGATCGTTGGGTCAGTTGAGCTCAAAGCAGAGGAATAGACTTGGCCTAAGAGTGACCTTTGTGACCAAGTTCATGCGTACACTCTTCAGCAGCCGAGGGCTGCCGTAGTTCTCTAAATATTCTCTGTTCTCCGGGATTCTCCAACAGCGAGGTGGTGTCCTGGTGCTTCTCAGGCGGCAGGGACTTGCTCTCCTGGGCTGCTCAGGCTGCTTGTGGAGTCAGGCTTGCCCAGCGCCCTTCGCCGGCCGGGCTCGGTCCCCTGCTGTCCAGCAGCCGCTCTGCTTTCCCCGGGTTCTGGAATGTGCCACAGATGTGAGACTGGGAAAGTCAGAGCCCCTCTGAGTCATCAGGGAGAGCTCTGTCCCACACTTCAATTTGGATGAACACTAATTTCTGTAGTATTGACTTTTTTCTAACTTCAGTAAACTTGGTCCATGCTGGAGGGTGGTCTCTGTCCTTGGTATGTTAGAAAGGCCTGGGGCTGAGGATGGACACACATGGGACTTGGTAGGAGACACATCACGGACAGGCCTACACACGGTATGCATGCCAGACAGGCAGATGAGGCACGTGGTTCTGAGGGCTCCTTGGAGGCCCACATGCTGGGGCCGCCCAGCTGCCCTCCCCCCAGGCCCGTGCAGCCACCCTCTCCCAGCCCAGAGGAACCCCCCACTGCCGCCTCCCCCCAGGCCCGTGCAGCCACCCTCTCCCAGCCCTGAGGAACGCCCCACTGCCACCTCCCCCCAGGCCCCTGCAGCCACCCTCTCCCAGCCCTGAGGAACCCCCCACTGCCGCCTCCCCCCAGGCCCCTGCAGCCACCCTCTCCCAGCCCTGAGGAACCCCCCACTGCCACCTCCCCCCAGGCCTCTGTAGCCACCCTCGCCCAGCCCTGAGGAACGCCCCACTGCCGCCTCCCCCCAGCCCTGAGGGGCCTGTGGGCTGACTGTCGGGAGCAGGCTGGGCTACAGGTGTCACCACAGCCTGGTCCAGCTGGAGGCTTCTCCAGTGTTAGCACCTCTAACCCTCACAATGCCTCGTGGCTCAGGCCCAGCTCTGTCCCCATGTCACAGATGGGGACACCAAGGCACGGCCAGGACCAGTGACTTGCCAAGGTCACAGGCTAGGGTGCCCCAGGCTGATTCCTGGGTTCTCGGCTTCCTGAGAGTGCTCTGCCTGTGAGGTGCCTGCGGCATCTAACGCTTCTGATACAGAACCAGTTTTCTTTCTAGCTCAGTGACATGGCACCCGCTGCTTTTGCTGACCATTGTGGCAAGTGGCTGAGGCTAGCCTGGTCCACCACTACTCTCTGTTTTCCAGGGCAAGGCTGCAGCTTTACCGGACGCGGGACATGGGCTGGGGTGTGCGGTCCCTGCAGGACATCCCACTAGGCACCTTTGTCTGCGAGTGAGTGAGTCCCTGGGTCACCCCAAGACTGGCTGTGGCATGTGTCATTTCTGGGACAGAGGCCCATCTGTATCTGCACTTCAAGAAGCCCCTCTGGGAGCAGGCACATCCCTGGCCTACTGCTGCGTGGGCGGGGAGCGGAGACCCTGGCCCGGAGAACCGAGCTCCGGCTGCCCTGAGTCCTCTGCTGCTGCCCTTGACCAGCTCATGATTGCGTTTAAGAAGACGCTGTCCAGCACGCACAGTTAGTTCTGGGGGAGGGTCATTCTGGGTTCTCAGGTGCCGGACCGCATATGCTGAGTGTTCAGCGTCATCATCCTCGGGCACCTCAACGGAAACCCCCGTTCTGCCACACAGTCCCCGCAAGTCCTCCTGGGGCTCGCGGCGGTTCCTGTGTGCGCCCCGCTCCTTCCCCGTGGGCATGGAGACCGGCTGCGCCTGTCTGTGGGCCGTGCTCGGGGCCTCCCAGGGCCTCGCCTGAACGGCACCTCCCTCTGCAGGTACGTCGGGGAGCTGATTTCCGACTCAGAAGCCGATGTTCGGGAGGAAGATTCTTACCTCTTTGACCTCGACAATAAGGTAGTGTGTTTTGCTGGGCCGGGGCCATGTAGAGCGTGCCGTGAGCTATGAAACCTGAATGCATTTGTCCTGGTAGGGTCCGGGCACAGGCCCCAGGCGCAGGCCAGTCTTAGCGTTGATGCAGATGAGAGCTCTTACAGCTGACAGGAATGGGCTTGCTATAGGTCTACTGAGCTCCACATTCGGAGCTGGCCTCAGTGCTGTGCGCAGCCTGCATGGAGGGACCTCTGACTCTGGAGGTCCCTGAGCCTGTGCAGCCGACTGACCTCTCTTGTGAGAGTAGGGCCTGAAACCCACCAGTGCGATCCTCCAAACTGCAACTGCGTGTCTCGGGTTGGGGCCCAGCAGCCCCTGAGGCGGCAGAGAGGCTGAGGAGGGTGCTGGGTACTTGACAGTGACTGATGGGGCAGGAGTGAGCCTCCCATCGAGCAGAGATCTCCCCCAGCCCACCCAGTCTCCACCACCCAGGTGCCAGAACCACGAGTGGGAGACAACAGGGTCCGCTCCAGGAGCCTGGTGTCGGGAGTTTTCTGAGGCTGGGGTAGGGGTGACTGACCCGTCCCGCCCTCATGCTCCTTCACTGTAGCCCAGTTCCATCATTGCTCTGGATTTCATCCATTGTCTGTTTTAAAACCTCCTGAAACTTGCAGTCACTGCAAGCAGGTGGGGAAATGAAGGTTTTCTCATCTCAAACACCAGCCACCAAGCCACAGAATAAATCTCATTCCTGGAGAATTGGGTACTAGGCAGCCGTCTTCACGGCAGTGGCCCCTGTGGACTGCCATGCCACCCCCAACCCTGGGCTCCGTTCCTGCAGCCACCTTCTAAGGAATAACTGCGGGTGCAATGATTTGTGTTCCATTGAAGAGAAACCAGGCTCTGGAAGGTCACAGTGTTGAGGCATCTCTCCCTGTGCAGTGGTGCTGAGCCCTCAAGGGCCAGTGGCCTCTGTGTGTGTGTGCGTGCACATGTGCAGCGTTGTGGGGGCTCCTCTCTGAGCGCTGCCTATTCCAGCCTCGCCGTGGAGAGACTGCCTCCTGTGGGCTGGTAACATATTCTCATCAAGGCTCTGTTGTCACGTGTGTGCGCACAGCTGTCTTACCTCTGTGGCTTTCTTACTTCCTAATGACGTCTTGTAGTGAACAGAAATTCTTGTTTTTATTCTAGTTCAATTTACCAGTCTTTTCCTAAATAGTGGGATTTTGTAACGTCCTAGTGATATTTTTTGAAAACGTGAATATTTCCCAGAAACAGTCCGGTTTGCTTTTGCGTTGGGTCCGTGTGTAGGTGGACAGCTGTCCTGCTGTGTGGTGTAAGATCAGAGTCAAGGGTTATTTCCCTGTCTTGTCACCTGGCTGACTCAGCACCGTTTGTGGAGAAGATTGTCCTTCCCCACTCAGCAGTGAGGCTGTTGTCATAGCTCAGTGTCCTCGTCCTGTCAGTCTGCAGACTGTTCTCGGCCTTAATTACTTTAGTTATTGTAGTTTACATCTTCTCAACTTAGAGGTTTTTTTTTTTTTTTTTTTGAAAGAGACCAGGTCTTGCTCTGTTGCCCATGCTGGAGTGCAGTGGCAGAGTGACCTTGAACTCCTGGGCTCAAGTGATCATCCTGCCTTGACCTCCCAAGTAGGTAGGAGTACAAGTGTGCACTGCCATGCCCGGCTAATTTTTTTATTTTACGTTTGTAGAGATGGAATGTCACTATGTTGCCCAGGCTGCCCTCAAATTCTTAGCCTCAGGGAATCCTCCTGCCTTGGCCTCCCAAAGCGCTAGGATTACAGGAGTAGCCACTGTGCCCAGCCTCACCATAGAATTTGTGTTTTGCTCTTTTTGGTCTTCATATAAGTTTTGAAGTCATCTTGACAAGTTCTACGGAAGCTCCTGGAGGGATTTGATTGGGACTGCACTGGACCTGTCAGTCAGGTCAGGACACACAAGGCCCTCACTGTACTGTGCTGGTTCTTGAACACGGTAGACCTCTTCATTTCTGAGATTTTTCTTAATTAGCCCCAGTAATATTTTAGGTTTTCTGTGGTGTGGTCTGGTATATCTTTTCTTGGATTTTTTAGATCACGTAGGTTTTGAGATATTTTTCTCTTGGATCAACTTTATTGCAGTCAATTTAAAAACAGTAAGACAAACTAAAGTGTATGGTTTCCGTTTTTACAAATGTACATTCCAGCATAATCAATGCCACAACAAAATGTGGATCATTTCCGTCACCCCAAAATCCCCTGTGAGCCCTTAGTCCCTCCTTCTCTCCTGCCCATCTTTGTAGCTTAGTTTCCCCTGCATTAGAATTTTCTATACATGGAATCCCGTGTCTGGCTCTGCGTGTTTTGTGATTTGCCCAGGGGGCCGCACGTGTCTGTGGCTTGTTCCTTTCTGTTGTGAGCACCGACCCACCCGGCCTCCCTGCTGGTTGATGCTCACCTGTGGGTGGGCCTCCGTCCTTTCCAGTTCTGCTGTCACGAGTGAACCTGCTGCGACTCCCCGAGACTTGTTTTTAATGGACATGAATTTTTATTTCTTTTGAGTAAATGAGGTGGGGTTACTGGTTCATATGACGGGCACCTTTAACTTTAAAAACAGGGCCGGGCGCGGTGGCTCACGCCTGTAATCCCAGCACTTTGGGAGGCCGAGGCGGGTGGATTACGAGGTCAAGCGATCGAGACCATCCTGGTCAACACGGTGAAACCCCGTCCCTACTAAAACTACAAAAAAAATTAGCTGGGCATGGTGGCGCATGCCTGTAATCCCAGCTACTCAGGAGGCTGAGGCAGGAGAGTTGCCTGAACCCAGGAGGCGGAGGTTGCGGTGAGCCGAGATCGCGCCATTGCACTCCAGCCTGGGTAACAAGAGCGAAACTCCGTCTCCAAAAAAAAAAAAAAAAAAAAAAAAAAACCACTAGTTGTCCAAAGCGGCCATAGCACTTCCCGTTCCCACTGCGGTGAGTGAGAGCTCCAGACACCGTGACTTAGCGATTCCCCTGCCTCGGCCTCTGGAGTAGCTGGGATTACAGGCACCTGCCACCACGCCGGCTGATTTTTATATTTTTGGTAGAGACGAGGTTTCGCCATGTTGGCCAAGCTGGTCTCAAACTCGTGACTGCAGGTGACCCACCTGCCTCGGCCTCCCCAAGTGCTGGGATCACAGGCTTGAGTCACTGCGCCGCGCCTAAAACTTGGCTGTTTTTTAACTGGCTGCTTGTCTTGAGTTGTAGGAGCTCTTTCCGTCTTCTGACTCTATCTCATACACGTATAAATATGTGTGTGACGTGAATATTTTCTTAGTCTGTGCCTTGCCTCCTCACTTTCTTAACAGTGTCTTTCAGGAAGTGGAAATTTTTAAATTCTGTTGCCTTTCCACATCCCAAGAATTCCCTGTTGATCCCAGGATTGTGAAGATATTTTCTCCTTTTTAAAAAAGTCTTACATAAAAATGCAAGTTAAGGCCAGGCACACTGGCATGCTCCTGTAATCCTAGCACTTGGGGAGGCCGAGACAGGTGGATCACTCACCTGATCCCAGAAGTCTGCAGTGAGCCCTGATGGAGCCAGTGCACTCCAGCCTGGCCTGTCTCTCAGCAATGTGGGTTTGAAGTGAGAGTTGAGGTTCACTGTGTGCATGTGAACAGTTAATCCGGCACCACTGGTTCTGCTCATACCAGCCAGTGCACATCTGCATCTGGACCATGCTTTGTTCCTTTGATCTGTTTGCTGATCCTGAAACCAGAGCCACATTCTCTTCATTTATAGTAAATGTTGGGAGCCAGGTAGTGTTTGTCCTCACACTCTGTTCTTTTCCAAAACTGTTTCCCTCCTCTGTGTCCTTTGCACTTCCAGACAGTTGAGAGCCCAGGCCGAGGCTGCTGGAATTTCTGCTGAGACTGCACTGAGTCTGCTGGCCGTTAGCACATGGAGCCTCCTGATCCTGCGTCTGTACGTGGCCCAGCGCTCTTTGAGTTGGATCTTTAGTTTCTCAGCAGAGCCTTGTTGCTTTTTTCTTTTTTTCGGCAGAGTCTCGCTCTGTGGCCCAGGCTGGAGTGCAGTGGTGCGATGTTGTCTCACTGCGACCTCCGCCTCCTGGCTTCAAGCGATTCTCCTGCCTCGGCCTCCAGAGTAGCTGGGATTACAGGCACATATCACCACGACCAGCTAGTTTTTGTATTTTTAGTAGAGTCGGGGTTTCACCATGTTGATCAGGCTGGTCTCGAACTCCTGACCTCATGATCCGCCCGCCTCAGACTCCCAAAGTGCTGGGACTACAGGCGTGAGCCCCCGCGCCTGGCGCCTTGTCGCTCTTGCTGTGTGGATCTCAGCACACAGTTAAATGTATTCCTAAAAACTTCAGACTTTTCATATGTTATAAACCATATTTTTAAAATTCCATTTTCTATTTGTTTTTTGGAAATAAATAATATGGAAATACTTGTTTTTTTGTACATTGACCTTGCTAAATGTGCTTGTGAATTCTAGTAACTTTTTGGACTGTTAGGCTTGTCTGCACGTGTGGTCAGGTCACATGTGAGTAAAGACAGTTTTTCTTCTGGAGTTCTGACCTGTGCAGCTTTGTTTCCTGTCTGCGTATTATGGAAGGCAGGGCATAGCATGCTTGTTTTCTTCCTGTCCCTGGGGGAAGCATTGCCCTCACCCTGGCTGATGTTAGCTTCAGGCCTTGTGTAAATGCTCCCTGGGTCGTCAGAATTCACTTCCTTGGCTGTAGGACGAGGCCTCTGCTTCCTTGCTGGCTGGCAGCCGTGAGGCAGCTGTCTTCTTGAGGGCCGGCAGGAGAATATCAGGGTTTGCCACGCTGCCTTCCTCACATCCTGTGGGCCAGAAGCAAGGGGATGGGTTGATACGAGGGAGACTCTTGGGGCTGCCTTACTATGCTACGTCCGTATGAGCTGCTCCCTCTCCCCAAGGCACCTGCCGCACCCATTCCGAGCCACGGCCACACTGACTTCCTTCCTGTCTCTGCAGTCCTGCTTTTTCCATAACATCGTGTCAGTGGAATCACACAGCATGTGGCCTTTGTCATTTCCTGGCGAGGTCGTGTGTGAGTGATGTTCAACTGTGTGAGAAACTGCCCAGAGGTCCCGCACAGTCATCCCCGGTTTGTGTCCCATGAATGTGGCTGGGTGATCAGGCTTGGGCGGGAGGGCAGCTCCAGCTGTCCCATCACAGTCAGAAGCAGGGGCCTTAGTGTCTCAGTAACCTCGACGCTCTTGTATTTGAAGAAGGCATTTTTTCCCACAGTTGTTGCTTCATATATAGAAATACGTTGGGTTTTTAAAATTATCTCTTTAACCTGTCACTTAGAGTCACCTATTAAGTGTAATGATACGTGTGTGTGTTCGTTGTTTTCCAGGCGTGTGCCCATGTCATCACCACACAGGCTGCCGCCCCAGTCCCCAGAGTTTCACTTCTCGTTCTTGTCTTCTACACCGGTGGGGCCGCCCAGTGTCTGGGAGATAACGCGGGGCCCCTTTCAGAACCATTTTCTGTGGTGCTGGTGTGCAGGTGTGGGATGAGAGGGGCAGGGCCTTTCAGGACCGTTTCCTGTGGTGCTGGTGTGCAGGTGTGGGATGGGAGGGGCGGGGCCTTTCAGGACC
>NW_022437066.1:352656-354327 GCF_009761245.1 Sapajus apella | reverse complement strand
TGTGCAGGTGTGGGATGGGAAGAGCGGGGCCTTTCAGGACCGTTTCCCTGTGATGCTGGTGTGCAGGTGTGGGATGGGAGGGTCGGGGCCTTTCAGGACCGTTTCCCTGTGATGCTGGTGTGCAGGTGTGAGATGGGAGGGGCGGGGCCTTTCAGGACCGTTTCCTGTGGTGCTGGTGTGCAGGTGTGGGATGGGAGGAGCAGGGCCTTTCAGGACTGTTTCCTGTGATGCTGGTGTGCAGGTGTGGGATGGGAAGAGCGGGGCCTTTCAGGACCGTTTCCTGTGGTGCTGGTGTGCAGGTGTGGGATGGGAGGAGCGGGGCCTTTCAGGACCGTTTCCTGTGGTGCTGGTGTGCAGGTGTGGGATGGGAGGCACGGGCCTTTCAGGACCATTTGCTGTGATGCAGATATTGGGTTCCTTTATCAGAATAACAATAACAATTCTCTTTTCTGTCCCAAAGAGTTTCATGAATTGATGTTGAATTTTGTTGAACCTTAAAAAACATCTATTGAAATAAGACTATGATTTTTCTCATTGTTCTGTTAACATGAATATCTGATTTATATGCTGTTGTTGCTGGAAATTTAATCTGTGTATTTTTTAACCATGCGACGTCACTGCTGTGTTGTGTGGTTGGTCTGGGTTTGTGGGAGGGGCATGTTCCTGTGTCTGCGCCGTCTTCTTGCTGCCTTATCTCTTGCCCTGGTCTCTCCTTTCAGCATCTGGCGTCTCCGCAGGTCTGTTTCTAGCATCTGTTTTGCTGCTTGTTATTCTCCTTTCCCTGTCTCCTCATGTTTCTGGTCAGTTTTGTTTGAGTGCCAGACACTGTATTTGCAAACTTGCCTGAAGAAAATGCACTGGGTCACTGCAGCCTACTTCCAGGAGCCCAGAGCCCTCAGAGCTGAGCTGAGCCCTGGCCTCTGTCACTCCAGCTGACTTTTGTCCCCGGTGGCTCTGGTTCCTGGGGGCCTGTCTCAGTCTGTTGAGGCTGTTGGAACAGAATGCTGTAGACTGCGCAGTCTGCACAACAGACACTTGTTTCTCACGGTGCTGGAGGCTGGAAGTCTAAGGTCAAGGCACCCACTAGGTTTGTTCTGGGAAGGGCCCCACCCCCTGGCTCATGGAGGGACTGTGCCTTCTCCACTGGGTCCTCACGTGGAGGGGAGGGTGGCTCTCTGGGGCCTCTTATCATGAAGATCAAAATCTCATCCCTGACCACTTCACCCTCACACCCTCGTCAACCCCCAACACCGTCACCCTCAGCACATGGACTTAGAAGCACAAATACTCAGACCACAGCAGGCTCCCTCCCCACACACTCGGGCCCAACCCTGAAGTGGCATGGTCTCCTGGCCGCCCCTGGTGGAAGCAGAGTCCCCTTGGTGCCCCGCTGTCTCCCAGAGCTGGGCGTGGAGCTCCTTCTGTGAGTCTGTAGGTCCTCGGGTGGGGCCGTCTCCCCTCTTTTTCTTTGTATGTGACATTGCTGGGCTTCCTAGTTGTCCTCGGCAGCAGGCCGGGACCCCACTCTGCTGTGCCCCTTTGCAGGGGCCGTGGGGTACAGCCACAGCACGGCTCAGTGCACTGACACCCTTTGACCAAGGCAGGCAGGTGGAGCCGTAGCACAGAGGAGAGGAGCAGCGCTTTGCTGGGGGTTTCAGGGCCGCCTCCTAT
>NW_022437066.1:324231-352646 GCF_009761245.1 Sapajus apella | reverse complement strand
TATGCAGCCCGAGGAGAGGAGCAGCGCTTTGCTGGGGGTTTCAGAGCCGCCTCCTGATGGCGGCCTTGCTGCACGTAGGCTCGTTTCCTGCAGATGTGGCTGGGGCTTCACTGGCCAGGTTCCTCCTGCTCACCTAGGGCTGCACTTACCAAGCTGTCTGTCTGGAAGGGCCATTTCCAATATTCCCAGTCCACTGTGGGCCAATATTTTGGAAAATAAGGACTGCAAATTCCAAAGCTGCTTTTAAATTGTCAACATTCAGCAGGCAAGGTATTGCCAAGTCAGATTGCTGCTGGAGGCTTTCAGTTCCTTGACTCACTTGTGTCGGCCAGGGGCGTGCCCACCTCCTCCTGGCACATCTGTGCTCTGCCTTCATACCTGTTCCCTGGCGTGGACTTTCTGTGCTTCCTGCTCCTGTCTGGAGCCACACCTGCCCTCACCTCCTCAGAGACGTCCCCTCGGCACTTCCCTCACTCCCTGACGCCCCAGAGCTGCCACGCTCGCCTGAGTCCTTACCTTCCAGTCTTCTTCCCCCAGACACAGCCAGGCCTTGCCTCCAATGAGCGCCCTAAGTCCAGGGCAGGCTCTGGTCCCCGCCACCCAAGGCAGCAGTGCCCAGCCCTGCCCCTCCCAGGACTCTCACTTCTTAGCCCAGGCACAGTTGTTGTTTGTTTTGGGGCTGTGGGGAGCTGCGAACACTCCCAGGTGTCTGCTGCAGCTCTGACCCACCCCTAGACCTCAGAGCCGCGTCTGCCTGAGCGCCGACATCTCTGGGTGCCAGGAAACTTTCTGGTTGTGCCTTCAAAATATTTCCTGGACTGTTGCAGTGAGCACCTGCCCCTGGGTCTGCCCTGGCCCTGCTGTTGCCATCTGTTCTCAGCCTGGGGCTCTAGGGACCCCAGGCCTCTGCCGTTGGCCCAAACCTTGCGCACCCCATTCCCCACTGACTGCCCGTCCCAGCGCTCCCACCACTGCTCTCACATTTGTTCGCTGTTCTCCCTCATGCTGTTCTGGGATCCTGCCACCCACCCTCCTGGTCCTTACCTTCTTTAGGCCTTTGTTCAAATCTGCCGCCAATGAGGTGCCCCAGGGGCCCTCTCCATGGCATGCTTGTCGGAAACCTAGGCGGATGGTTTCTTCATCAGAGCAGCACTTGAGGATACATTGAAAGCCCTCAGTGGTGTCTGCCCTGTGAGGATTCTGGGATCTGATGCCTTTGAACCATAGGAACGGCTGGGAGAGGCCGTGCTCCTGTGTGAGGGGGGCTCCTTGTGCCAGCTGACAGAGTGGTCAGCCTGGCTACCATCGTGGGAGGTACGTGGACGAACAGCCCACAGCAGGAGGCTGTGAGCAGGGTCAGTGGCCCGTGGGAGTGGCCCCTTTGTCTCTCGGGGCTGGCAGCCCTGGCCGTCCACAGGCTAGACCCTGGCTCTGGGCCCCCTCAGGTCTGGGCAGTCAGGCCAAGCAGAGCACGGGGCTCTCAAGACCCCATGACCTCTAGGGCCACATGGAAGCTCCTGGGAGTCAGACTGAGGAAGGTGCTCATCTCATCCTGAGACACCACAGAGTGTGCTTCTGCGGGGATGTGGGTGGGGGAGGTACCATGTCTCCCGGGCAGCCACAGATCCCACACACAGGGCCCGAGTGACGCTTAGTGCAGAGCCGGAAGGTTCTCAGGGTGGGAGGAGGGTTATTTTTAACGAACTGCACTAGAGAATCTCTAAGGCCAGTGGCTCTGGGCAGAAAAACCACAAAATGAGAAGACCAGGAACAGAATGGCCTCAGCCCTGGGGCCTCACGTCTGCAGTGAGCCCTTGGTGGCTCAGAGCAGTGCCAGCCCAGGGTCCTGATGGAAGGGCCTCTGAGAGCTGCCATCTCTGCACCTCCCCTCCCTTCCGCTGCATGGGGGCTTGCAGAGCCTGCTAGGGATCCTGGGAAGAGCCCAGATGGGCCCTGGCCCTCCCAGACTGCCTCTTGTCTGGCGAGGTGAAGCGAACTCTCGTAGTGAGTCCCACTCCACGCAACAGGCCCGGCGTTGTCTCCATCTTAGAGGGTGGGACATCCAGGCCTCACAGGAAGGCCCCCACCCTGGTCTCAGACGTTGCCACTCGGGCTCCTGCCCGGCACCCACTGCCACCTTCCTTCTTCCCACTGTCTAACCTGCCTGCCACCTGCACCTGCTCACCTGTGGCGGTACCTTCTCCACACAGGCTCTCCTGTGATGCCTCTTACCTAATTTTAGAGACATTCGGGTCTCTTATTTGGTTAAAAAGAAGAAGAAAAATGTTTTACTTCTCTGCCGCTTCCTTCAGAGATTCCTTTTTCTTGTCTCTGCAATTCCTCTTTTACCACACATTGTGAAAATTCTCAGACATACCGGAAAGCAGAGTGAATCGGGAGTGGAGGCTCTTATGCCCCCTCCTGGACTTGGTGGTCGTTAGTGTCATGCTTTGTTTGTTTCATCCTATTTTGCTGATACAAAGTTGGTGACAAATACGACATTTTACCCCCAGTGATGTCAGCGTGCCTGTGAATGGTGATGCCTGACAAGATTGGCCGTCACGTGATGTTCATCCACAGACCTTCCTGCTTTCCCCGGTGTCCCTCCCTGGGTTGCCCCTCTGGAATCAGGGGGTGTTCCTTGTATGATACTTGCCACATCCCAGAAGGTTCTTTAACAGCAGCCCACATGGTGGCCAACAGCCGGAGGAACCCCATGGTCCAGATTTCTGTGTGCCCCTCACAGTGTTATTTCCCTTTTCTCTTATCCCTTGTGTTTGCTGCCAGCTAGGAGGAAGGGCTGAGGTTTGGTGACACTCACACCGGAGCTGCTGTGCTCCATAGGGAGCTTTATGGCTGTGCCATGGGGTGGGATGAGTCTTGACTGCCCGCCCTGGGCATCCATGCCGTCCATATTCATTAACAGACATTTTTCTGTTTTAATAAATAAACCTAAACCTGGGCAGGCAAGTTCAATGCTTTATTCTTACCATTTAGTTACCAAGTTTCAGAGCAAGGAAGTGGCATAAAAATTACTGGCAGCAAAGAAATTTTGGCCTTTTTAAAAATTTCCTCTGTTTTTGAGTGTTAATGTGGGCTCATAGAGTTTTACATTTCTTTACATGTAAAAACCAAATTTTTTACATGTGTGTTTTGATCAGTTATAGCCATTCTTATTTAGTGGTCAGATTGTCCCCTCTGGTCGTAGGGAGCCTGTGCAGGCGAGCCCTCCTTGGGGGACAGTGCTGTCTGGCACCACATGGACCCCAGGCCTCTCTACGTCCCTGGGCCCAGGCTTGGAAGCCATTTCTCTAGGATGTGCTTGTACTTTTGGAGGAGAAAGATTTTTAGACACTGAAACGAGACTGGGGTGCCCAGTGCTGTCAGCGTGCCATGGGCTCCAGATTCCCTTTTCAGAGGACAGAGCTGTGAAGTAAGCAAATGTTTAAATATGTGTTCGTGTTAATATTTCCAATTCGCATTTAACAGTATACTGTTTTTATCCAACTTCTTTGATTTCCTGTTTGTATCTCTTACAACAAAAATCCTGGTTTCTGAAATCTTTAGTTTCAAAGTAGCACTCCAGATATCACTGTTAACAGCAAGCGCCAGCACCGTGCGGAACGGCGTCTGCGTCTCTGCAGCGTCTCGGTCCTTAGGGCATGTTCCTCAGACACGGGACAGAGTCCTGTGCTTCGCGGCACTGGAAATATTTCTTGTGTGATTGTGTCACTGGTGTAATACGCAGTTGCATGAATTTTAGTTCATTTTGCATGTTACAGTTTAATTTTTGTGGTTTTTTGCTGCTTAGGAAGTTCATACCGAGAAAAGCCTTGCTTCTCCACATTCTCCGTATTCTGTTATCCGCTGTCTGAGTCCATTCGGGCCTCCATAGCAAAACACTGTGAACTGTGAGGCTTACAAATCTCACTGCTCTGGAGCCTGGAAGTCCCAAGATGAAGGCGCTGGCAGATCTGGTGCTGCCAAGGGCTTCCTGGTTCTTAGCCAGTGACTTCTCACTGTGTCCTCATGTGGCGAAGGGGCACAGCCGCTCTCTGGGGTCCCTTTCATGAGGGCACAATTCCCTCTACCCCCATGACCTAGTAGTCTCCCCAAAGCCCCGCCTCCTAACACCATCACCTTGGGGGTGAGGGTCTCAGCCTGTGAGTCTTGGGGGGACACACATTGCAACCGTAGCCCCTCAGTAACCATCAGCAGAGAGAGAGAAAAAATACTCAAGTAGACTTCTTACTCCTTCTCTTTTCTTACACAAGAAGTGGTGGAGTGTGGATACCGGCCAGCCCTTAACCTCTCTCCTGCCAGGATATTGGCAGAGCCGCCATGTTGTCATTACGTGGAAATCTTTCTCCTTTTGGGGGATCGATTTCAGCCCTTGCTGTTTATCTCAAATAATGTTGTGCACACGTCAGTTTGTTTGACCTGTTACTGTCATTAGACAAAGCTGAGGTTCCGTTCCTCCACCCAGTGACGGCTTCAGCAGCCAGTGGATGTCGATTTAGAATTCCCGTCGGATTCTTCTTCTGTTTCTCTGCTCCGGTTTCTCATTTCTCTGAGATTTTCATGCCTTGAAATCTTGCTTTGTTGTTCTTGAGGACAGCCTTAGGAGCTGCCTTGAAAATACACACGTCTGTTGGCCCAGCATCTCGTTCATCCTAAGGCCGGACTCTGTGTTCGTTTCCTCAGTGTTTCTTTCTTTTTTTTTCTTTTTTTTTTTAAGACGGGGTTTCACCATGTTGGTCAGGCTGGTCTTGAACTCCTGACCTCAGGTCGCTTGGGTTGTTCCTGTTAACATGTAGGGAGGCCGCTGGTTTCTCTCCCTTGTGGGTTTCGTTTCCCTAGTGCGATTGGCAGGGTTCCCGCCACAGACCCCGCCTCCCGCGTGGCCCCTGGGCCTTCGCTCCAGTCGTGGGTCTCTACCAGGGTGGCTGTCTTCATCGGGTCGTGGTCAGGCAGAGATTTCTGTACACAGACTTTGACACGCACCCGCCTCAGCAGCACTGCAGGTCCTTCCCCACGGGGCAGCCCTGTGCACTCTGCTAGATGGGCCGCTCCTGGTGAAAGCCCGGGCAGAGCTGGGCCTAGCCCCTCCGGGCGGGAGCCCCTCAGTTTCCATCTTGCTGCTCTCCAGGACCTTTGCGTGTGCGCTGTTGCTAGTTTCAGAGTTGCTTTCTGCCCCGAGAGGGGTCACCTATAGATTCTTAGTCCGTCAGACCCCAAAGCAGAGGGCAAAGTCCATGCCACGTGAGCCACTGTGAGCTGTGTCTTTGGGGTAGACCGGGAGGCGGCCTGCCGCGCCTTTGGCTTTGGGGGCTGTGGCTGGTCCCGTCCCGCAGCTGTGCTCACCTGGGCTTCGCCGTCTTGTCACTGCCTGCGTCGTGAAGGTTGTCGGATATCTGCCCTCCTCCATGCCCTCACCCACTAGTTGGGGTTTTAATGCCTTGACCTCTGATGTTCGTTCTGGGGCAGGTTGTGGACCCCGTGTTGTGGGACCGCCTCTGCCCGCAGGCCCCGCGCTCTCGGAACTCGGCCCTGGAAAGCTGCAGGTGCCTCCTTGCCCGTCTGCCTGGCCGTCCCCTATGGCATTGCTGTTTCCCATCGCTGGGTAACAAACCACGCCACCCACTCGCCCCAGTGTGCGCAGCAGGGGTTGGGCACTGCTGAGCCTGGGTCCCTGTGGTCGCGTGGGCAGCGTCCATGTTCTTTGCCAGCTGCCGGGCGGAACCCCCACCTTCCTGCCACGCAGCCCCTCCCTCCAGGCCGGCAGCAGCTCCGCCCTGGGGCTCCAGAGAGAGCTGCTTTTAAAGAGGTCGCGGGGCTAGATCAGGCCCAGCTGGTCAACTCAGACTCCATAATCACAGGTCAGTGCCAGGGGCAAGGGCCATGAGGCCCCCGGGATCCTGGGCTCCTCTCCAGAGCAGCAGGTGAGGAGGACGCCTCAGTCTCACCGGCCCGGGAAGGGGTGCAGCAGAGGTCGATTTCGCGGTGCCAGACCCTCAGGGCTCCTCGTCAGCAGGACAGTGCGTCCCGGTCGCCAGCCCCGTCCCTCCCGAGCCCGCCAGCCCAGCCACTGCCCGCGCGGCTTCTGCGGCCCCGGCCTCCTTTCTCTTCTGCTGTTGGTGCCAAATGGCCCCGTGGGCACGGGCGGGCCACGCTGGAAGCCCGGTGGGGACCCTGCACGGGAACCGCAGCCGAGGAGGGCAGGGTGTGTGGTGGGCGGCCACGCGGCGACGAGGCGGCCAGTGCAGGTCCCGCACCGCGGCTGCAGCTCACGGGAGAAGCCCCTCCTGCGTGGCAGTACCTGTGCCCAGCCCCAGGCTCTGGGACCGGCATGTCTGGGCCTCGCTCACTGCGGCGCGTGCCGGCTTCTCTCGCCCTGCAGGACGGGGAGGTTTACTGCATCGACGCGCGGTTCTACGGGAACGTCAGCCGGTTCATCAACCACCACTGCGAGCCCAACCTGGTGCCCGTGCGCGTGTTCATGGCCCACCAGGACCTGCGCTTCCCCCGGATCGCCTTCTTCAGCACCCGCCTGATCGAGGCCGGGGAGCAGCTGGGGTACGCACCGCCCCGGCCCCTGGCCGCAAATAGCTTTCCTGTAGTTTAAACACTGAGGCCGCGGGGGAGGAAGCTGGGGCCCGGCCCGGATTCACCCGGCTTGTGGGAGGTGCCGCTGGGTTCGACCTGAGTCTGGCTGCTCTTTCCCCAGGTTTGACTACGGAGAGCGCTTCTGGGACATCAAGGGCAAGCTCTTCAGCTGCCGCTGCGGCTCCCCCAAGTGCCGGCACTCGAGCGCGGCTCTGGCCCAGCGTCAGGCCAGCGCGGCCCAGGAGGCGCAGGAGGACGGCCTGCCCGACACGAGCTCCGCGGCTGCCGCAGACCCGCTATGAGGCGCCGCCGGCCAGGGGGGCCGTTTAGAGGAGGAGGAGGAGAGATTCTCAAAGG
Source organism: Sapajus apella (assembly GCF_009761245.1). Lineage (NCBI taxonomy): Eukaryota > Metazoa > Chordata > Mammalia > Primates > Cebidae > Sapajus > Sapajus apella. Next base: position 345,683 of record NW_022437066.1, on the reverse strand, counting down.
TCCTGCTTCGAGGCTGTGCCGCCGGCTTCCTGGAGGGGTCGGAGGTGGGGCTGCAGCCCCTGCGGGCGGGTGTGGACGCCTCCCAGCCACCTGCCCCGACCTGCGGCCTCGCTGCGGGCCCCTCGCCCGGGCTGGAGTGCACACTTCGGCCCACGCCCCAAAGACGCTGGGAATCCACGCTGGCATCTCCTTGTGAGTTTCTGATGCTGATTTGTCGTTGCGAAGTTTCTCGTTTCTTCCTCTGGCCTCCGAGGTCCTCGCTGTTCGCCTGTCCGGCCCAGACTCTTCTGAGTGGCGCTGCTCCGTTCTCCCCGCCCGCGGCCCGCGTGGCTGGTGCCGGGTCCCTGGGGCCGCACCGAGGACAGTCTCCCGCCAGTCTCGGAGAGGTCAGGAGACCGACCCCACCACTAACTTTGGAGAAAACGTGGGTTTGCTTTTAAAGGAATCCTATATCTAGTCCTGTATATCAGACCTCTCACTGGCGTTTCTTTTTAAGGAAGTGGTTTGCTGGGTGCGGCGGACCCGCACCGGCCCCGCCGGCTCCGTGGGCGCTGGCATCTTCTGTTGATTTTTTAAGCCACATGCTATGATGAATAAACTGATTTATTTTCTACCATTACTGAACATTAGGGCAAACAAAAAATAAAAAAACACAGACAACGGTGCTGATTCTGGTGTGGTTTCTACTCACCACGTGAAATAAACTATCAACTGTATAAAGAGAACAAAATGATTTTAGAATAAAATGCAGGAAAAACTTTTTTAAAAATGTTAGTCTTGTAGTGTTAATAAACTTGCCATCACCTTTTGTGTGGTGGCCTGGCAGGTCATATACTTTTTTTTGGCATATACCTTTTTAAATACTGTAATTAGTGCAGTAACAGTGGGGTTTTTTTGTGCAACTCTTCTAAGACATTCATAATGCAGTCATGTTTATTTTTTTCTGTTAAAATGTTTTTGACAGTTTTAAGAGCAGTCTTTTGGCTCTGACCATTTCTTGTTCTGTTTTCAATGAAATCAATAAAAAAAAAAAGAGAAGTACTTTAAATGGGGTTTTTATTAATGATACCATATTTCAGCTGGTCTCTGCAGAACTTGGGGTCCCCCTGGACCTGGCCCAGCTCTCTGTCCCCATCCAAGGAAATACAGCTGGATGTATTTCAGCTTTTCACCCCAGATTTGTCCCCAAAGAGGGGACATTCCGGGCAGAGGTTGGGGAGCTGTGTGCACGTGTCAAATGAGTGTGTGTGAGAGTGCGTGTGTAAAACCGTGAGACTGAGCACACTGGCGTGCTTTGTGTCTGTGTGTGTAAAAACGTGAGTGTGAGCACTGGCGTGTTGTCTGTGAATGCGTGTGTAAAACCGTGTGTGAGCACACTGGCGTGTTTGCGTGTGTGAGTACATGTGTAAAACCGTGAGTGTGAGCACACTGGTGTGTTTTGTCTGAGTGCATGTGTAAAAAGGTGAGAGTGAGCACACTGGCGTGTTGTGTGTGAGTGCATGTGTAAAAAGGTGAGCGTGTGAGCACACTGGCATGTGTGTCTGTGTGCGTGTTTAAAAAGGTGAGAGAGCACACTGGCGTGTCAGTGCGTGTGTAAAACCGTGAGTGTGAGCACACTGGCGTGTTGTGTCTGTGTGAGTGTGTGTGTAAAACTGTGAGCACACTGGTGTGTTGGGTCTGTGTGTGTGTGTGTAAAACCGTGAGTGAGCACACTGGCATGTTTTGTGTGAGTGCGTGTGTAAAACTGAGTGTGAGCACACTGGTGTGTTTTGTGTCTGTGTGAGTGCGTGTGTAAAAACGTGAGAGAGCACTCTGGCGTGTTTGTGAGTGCGTGTGTAAAACCGTGAGTGTGAGCACACTGGCGTGTTGTGTGTCTGGTGTCTGCATGCCCTGCGCCTAGCGCCAGGTGCTCTGCTCTGGCATCGTCCTGGAAGCCGACGGGGCACCCCAGGTGAGTCCCACAGCAGACGCAGAGCTGCCCTTGAACAGGGAGGCCGGAGAAGGCAGAGCCAGAGCCCCCACCGCTCTCCAGGGACCCCAGACCCAGAGCCTGCCGCCTGCCGTGCTGCTCATGCCGCTGGCCGCACTCACCACAGGAGGGCTGTTGGTGTCACCTCGGTGGCCCTCGAAGGCGCGGAGGTTTGATGCACAGGATTCTTCAGGCATTTTAGATGCTTATCTACCAGCCCGAGATGCAAGTGCCCGGTGTCAGACGTTGCACCACGGCGTGAATGACTGGGCCGGAGGACCGAGGATGGGTGTCGCCGTCGTCGTCCCCTCTCCATGGGGCCGCAGGGGAGGCCTCGTTCCTCCAGGGGCCCAGGTGGCCTACGGCCTTCCACCTCAGTGTCTGAGGAGGGGCTGTGGGGTGGGGTGGGTTCTTGCCAAGCCCAGGCTCAGGAGGGTGTAGGGACCGGCCGGTCACCTCATCCCAGAGGCAGTGGCAGGAGGTGACTGAGGGGGGACTGGAGCTTGAACCCAAGGCTCTGCTGGCCCCACCAGCCCTGCCGGGAGCAGCCCGGTACAGGCCCTTCCCCTGGGACAGCCCGTCGCTGTCAGGTGACTAGAATGGTGGCTTGAGTGTCCACCTGTTCTGCTTCATGCCCTGGGTCAGGTGCTGGGTGTACAAACAAGTATCAGTTGACTCAAGCTAATAGCAAATATTTTGGGTGTCACAAAGGCCCGCCAGGGTGGCCCCACAACAGGGTACTGTCACAGCAAGTTCCTGCTGTTTAAAATGAGTGCCCAGGGCAGAGCCCACCTCACCTGGTCCCAGGGCCCCCTGTTTAGCTCCTTCCCCAACTCGTGACGCATGGTGACAAAGCTTCCCCAGGGCAGGGGACAGGGCTCAGCCACCGGCCAGGCTCCGCTGGTCCTGTTGGTGTGAGCTGGGGCCTTCCTGGGTCAGTGCGTTCTGAGGCGGCTCAGTGGGGTCCTGGGGTCCCCGGCTGTGCATGCCCCCTTGGGGTCTTCTGAGGCTGAGTGGACCAAGGCCCTCAACACAGAGGAGCAGCCACCGAAACATGAATGGGGTGTGAGCAGAGGCTGCCCAGCCACACGCGAGCTCACACCTGTTTATTACCAAAAACTCAACTCACCAGACCTGGAAGAGGAAAGTGAAATGCTTCAGAAATCCCCCTTCTCGCCCCCACCTGACACGGGCAGCAGCTGCGGCCTGCTGTGTTCACTTGGGCCAAGCGCGTCTCCTGTCAGGAAGGGGAGACCCCCCGGCTTTGGCAGGAGCATCAGATGCGCTGCGTGTCTGGGCCAGGTGAACCCTTTGTGATGCACGGATGATATTTCTTTCACGAAGCACCACGACGCTGGGAAGGAGAATCCCAAACCTCATCTTTATCTGTTTGTGAAATTGCCTTCTTAGGGAAGGGGTCAAAGGGCACATAATGTCCCTCTTGAGATCGCTTACCGAAATGTCACACAGAAGACGTGGGCCGGTTCTGCCTTCACGGATGTCCATCTGCCCAGCCCTCACTGAGGCCTCATCATACTTCCTGCTTTTCTAATTGTCTGGAGGGTGACTCACTGCAGGGTTCTTCTGCAGCTTGATTGTTGATAAAATTGAGCATCCCTCATACCTATTACAGACTGGCCTTTCCTCTTGTATGAACTGCCTTTGTGCAAAAATTCTGTTGTGCTGCTTACATTTTTCTTACTGATTTTTTAAGAGCTCTTTATATATTGTAGTTTCATACCTATACTAAATTTAAATTTGTTATGTAGCAAAAATCTGTCTTGTGACTTCTTAGTGTGTAATACGTTTAGAAAGAACTTCTGCACCCCCAAATTACAAAAAAATATGCTCCAGTGCTTGTCTTAGTTCTTCGTATTTAGTTTTAGCTCTTGAATCCAGGTGGAATTTCTTTGGTGTCTGGTGTGAAATAACAGCATAAATATTAGGCTTTTTGTGAGGCATAATTGGCATATGGCAAAATGCATGGATTGCACAAACACAGCTCAGTGCGTTCTGACAAACGCCTTTGCCCTGTGGCCCACCCTGTACCACGACAGGCCATTTCCATCCGCAGCCAGTGTCCTGTCTTCCCTGTCTGGACCTGCCCACAAGACGCGTCACCCATCTGATTTCCTTCACTGCACGTTAGTTTTGACTGATCTGGGACTTTCTGTAATGGGAACCGTGCAGTCGGTTGCTTTTTCCGGCCTAGCTTCTCCTGCTCAGCGGCTGTTGCATTTATCCATTCTCCTGCGCATGCACGCTCGGGTTGTCTCCAGCGCGGGGCTGTTGGCCATTCTAGCACAGGTCTTGTGTGAGTGTCTTTGTCGGTCGAGGGTGAATTCCCAGAAAGGGACTTGCTGACTCCTGCGGGGAGTCACCTGTGTCCCTGCGTCTGGCAGGATCGTCGGCCACGCCAGTCACGTGAGAGCTGTTTCACGTCTTCATGAACCTGAGTGTCTCCAGTCAACTTTGACCCAGTCCAAGTTCCTTTTTTTGCATTTCCAATTAGTACTTTGTCTGTCCTGAGGTATCTTTGCCATAATGCTTGAGAGGGGAAACAGGAAAATATCTTCTTAACTTAGGAATATACTCTCTTTTTAAGAGCATTATAGTTTTGGATTTTATGTTTAGGTGCATGCATGACTCATCTTAAGTTCGTTTTTGCAAATGGAGTGAGTTAGAGGTCAAGAGAGATTTTTTTCCACTTGCTCCAGCCTCATTTGTTGATTTTTTAAGACTTTTCCCCATGGACTGCATCGGCTCCATCACAGAACGTCAGCGGTGAGAGCGGGCCTTGTCCCCAATGGCGGGTTGTTTATCTTGAGGCCAGTGTCTACAGGTATAAAATCATGAGTTGTGGTGGCATAGGTCCTCCAGCTGTGCCCTTATTCATAAAGGTGACTCTGGAGAATCTTTTGGCTACACTAGGTCCTTCCTATTTTTATATAAATTTTAGAATCGGCATGTTAATTTCTACAAAACAGCCAGGTAGGATTTTTTTTTAACCTTTCCATCAACTTTATTGAGGTATCATTTAGGGGTCATTGAAGGCACCCTTCGTGTTTGATGTGTTTGGCAAATGTGTAAACCCAACAACCACCACCACAGTGAAGACATGAAGAACGCCTTTATTACCCCAAGATGTTCCCTGGTGCCCCCTGTATCATCCGCGCCACCGCTCCTGAACCCCAGGGGACACCGGTCCGCCCCCGTCCCTATAGATTAGCATCTGTATTCTGGAATTTCCTATGATCAGGTTCATGGAGTGTGGACCTTATTGCCTCCGACTTCTTGGACTTAACATGTATTTTATTTATTTTTGAAAATCTTTTTGGTGCAGGGGTACATGTGCAGGTTTGTTGTATTTCATCACCCGGGTACTAAGCCTCCTACCCCTTAGTTATGTTTGCTGATTCTCTCCCTCCTCCCACCCTCCACTCTTAAGTAGGCCTCAGTGTCTGTTCCCTTCTTTGTGTTTATGTGTTCTCATCATTTAACTTCCATTTATAAGTGTTGTCAAGGATGTGGAGAAATCCAGACCCTTGTGTACTGCTGAGGGTGTAAAAGGGCACAAACACTGTGGAAACTGTGTGGCAATTCCTCAAATAATTAAAAATAGAATTACCATATCATCGTCAATTCTCCTTCTAGGTATACACCCAACACAGTTGAACTCTGAGTCTCAAAGAGAGATTTGTATGCCATGTTCATAGCAGCGTCATTGACGACAACCAAAACATGGAAACCACCGAGGTGATCATCGGCTGACGTCGTGTGCGCGTGCAGCACACGTTACTGTCTCACCGTAACGAACAAGGAGACCCTGCAGTGTGCTACAGCATGCATAAACCTTGTTGGAAACAGATGCTCAGTGCCGCAAAGGAAAATCAGCACTGAGACGTCCGTTACTTAGAGCGGTCAGAATCAGAGAGACAGACAGTAGAATGGTGGTTGCAGTGGGTAGAAAGAAGAGAATGGGAAGTTATTATCTGCAAGTACAGAGCTCCAGTTTTACCAGGTGGAAAGAGACGGTGTTGACAGTTGCACTAATTACGAATATGTGTAATACCACTGAACCGTACACCTAAAATAGTTAAGATGGTTAATTTTATGTCGTGTATTTTAACACGAAAAAAACATTGAGAAAAAAGAGCGTGGTGTTGGACGTGCTTCTTGCTGCTCGGGGCACCATGTCTTTTTGGCCCTCTTAGCTAACAGCAAAGAAAGAGATGGGTATACACATAACCTGCGTGTATCCAAATCCATGGGTGTTCCCACGTGCACCCTTCTCCATCTGCATCTGGGTAAACACAAGTTCATGGACGTCGCCAACTCTAATTCATTTCCACGTGGCTCATTCCAGCCTTCATTCCTTGCCGGTCTGTAAGTTCCCACTCTAATAGTGAGAAATCTCATTCCCACCACCTGCCATCTATTTGCTTAATTGGTTAATTCCAGTATTCACATAGATGTGTTGGAATTGTTAGCCCTAACCCAGCACTTGGGGAGACCAAGGTGGGAGGATTGCTTCAGGCCAGAAGCTCGAGACCACCCTGGCCAACACAGACAGATCCTGTCTCTATTTAAAAATAGAGTGGTGAACTGTCATCCCCGTGGGCTGTGATGTCACTGCCTAGAGCACAGTATTTATGTGCAGCTCCTTACGGCTTTAGTCTTGGAGGCGCCGCCCACTTCCAAGGTCACCTAGGTCGACATCTTTCCCCACCCCTTCAGTAAGACTGTGTCATACAAGGTAATCAATGTAGTTTCTTGCCACACTCTGCCTTCCTCCTTGGGATCCCATGACCTCCTAAGTGATTTCTTTTTATTTTTTGAGACGGAGTCTCGCTCTGTCAGGCTGGAGTGCAGTAGCGCAATCTCCGCCCACTGCAACCTCCACCTCCCGGGTTCAAGCAATTCTCCCACCTCAGCCTCCCAAGTAGCTGGGACTACAGGTGTGCATCATCACGCCCAGCTAATTTTTGTATTTTTAGTAGAGATGGGGTTTCACCATGATAGCCAGGATGATCTCGATCTCTTGACCTTGTGATCCGCCTGCCTCGGCCTCCCAAAGTGCTGGGATTACAGGTGTGAATCACTGTGACTGGCTGTATTTATTTATTTATTTATTTTGAGACAGGGTCTTGCTCTGTCGCCCAGGCTGGAGTGCAGTGGTGGTATCTCAGTTCACTGCAGCCTCGACCTCCTGGGCTCAAGCAATCCTCCAGCTCCCCCTCCTAAGAAGCTAGGACTATAGGTGCACACCACCATGCCCAACTAATTTTGTATTTTTAAAAAATGGATATGGAGTCTAGCCCAGGCTGGTCTTGAACCCTTGGGCTCAGGTGATCCTCCTGTCTTAGCCTCCCAAAATGCTGGGATTACAGGCATGAACCCCCATCTCTAGTCAATTTCATTGACTTCTGCTCTGAATTATATTATTTTTGTTCTGCTTGCTTTGCTCTTCTTTCCCTAGTTCCTAAGGAGAAATCTTTGATTATTGATTTTTAATCTTATAAATTTCCCTTTAAGTACCATTTTTGTTGCATTCTACAAGTTTTCATTTTCAGGTAGTTTAAATTTGTTTTTTTTTTTTGAGATGGAGTCTTGCTCTGTCGCCCAGACTGGAGTGCAGTGGCATGATCTCAGCTCACTGCAACCTCTGCCTCACAGGTTCAAGCAATTCTTCTGCCTCAGCCTCCTGAGTAGCTTGGATTACAGGCATGTGCCACCACTCCTGGCTAATTTTTGTATTTTTAGTAGAAACGGTGTTTCACCATGTTGGTCATGCTGGTCTTGAACTCCTGAGCTCGTGATCTGCCCACCTTGGCCTCCCAAAGTGCTGGGATTACAGGAATGAGCCACTGCACCTGACCGGTGTGGCCTTTTAAAAAATTAATTTGGACAATCTCTGTCTTTTGATTGTTACAGTTAGACTTTTCACATTCGAAGTGATTATTACTATGATTGGGTTAATCCCCCGACGTCTCTATGTTGGTGACTCTTCTCTATTTATTGTATTTGCTCTTTGTGTTGTCCTCCTTTCCCTGCCTTTCTGGGTGATGGTGGTGGTGTTTTAGACACAGGGCCCTGCTGTGTTGCTCAGGACTGTCTCAAACTTCTGGGGCCAAGTGATCCTCCCGCCCTGGCTGACTCAGTCTTTTCTGGCTTTTTCTTATCTTTTCTCATGCCTTGTATCTTTTTATTGAAAGCCCCACATAAGATATTGGGTAATAGGAATTGAGGTCTATTGGCCTTTAGCAGGAGATTTTATGTTAATCTGGGTAGTAGCTGGGCTGGGTTTGTGTTTTTTGTTCTTCGCTTTTTGTTTTTTGAGACGGAGTCTGGCTCTCTAGCCCAGGCTGGAGTGCAGTGGCGCGATCTCGGCTCACTGCAATTTCTGCTTCCCAGGTTCAAGTGATTCTCCTGCCTCAGCCTTCCGAGTAGTGGGGATTACAGGTGCCTGCTACCACGCCTGGCTAATTTTTGCATTTTTAGTAGAGACGGGGTTTCACCATGTTGGTCAGGCTGGTCTCAAACTCCTGACCTCAAGTGATTCGCCCGCCCCAGCCTCCTAAAGTGCTGGGATTATAGGCGTGAGCCAGCGTGCTCGGCCTGGGCTGTGTTTAATGTTGCCTGTAGCCGTGGGTGTCAGGGACTTCAACATCCTTTAGTTTTTTGTTGTTCTTGCCTGTTGTCTCTGTGTCTTCTTAAATAGAATTGGCCAGTTGCGGCGGCTCACGCTGGTGATCTCAGACTTTGGGAGGTGGGTGGATCATCTGAGGTCAGGAATCTGAGACCACCCTGACCAACCCCGTCTCTACTAAAAATACAAAATTACCCGGATGTGGTGGCACACGCATGTAATAATCACAGCTACTCGAGAGACTGAGACAGGAGAATCACTTGAACCTGGGAGGTGGAGGCTGCAGTGAACCAAGATTGTGCGACTGCACTGTAGCATGGGCAAGAAGAGTGAACCTCTGTCTCAGGAAGAAAAAAAGAATCTTCACTTTGTAGCTGTTTCAGCTGTAATCCATAGTTACCACACTGGACCCTTGCTGATATAGTGATAATGTATAGGGAAAGGGGAAGCATTATGTAATCCTGTGATTAAATCTGTTTCTGTATCTCTGTGTCCCTGGGCTGTGAACTTCAAAGTGTTTGGCAGCTTTTTCTCCCCCTTAGGTGAGGTAGGAAGACTAAGGAGGGATAGAGTTGTGGATTTTCTTTCTCCCAAATAGATAAGGCTCTGAAAAAAATCTTTTTTCTGCTGAATAGGGCTTTGGATGAAAAGCATTCTGGGCATATTTCATGTGCTGATTAGAAGAATGTGTATTCTGTAGCTGTTGGGAGAGTTCTTCTGTAATTGTCTATTAGGTCCTTTTGGTCTGTAATGCCGTTTACTTATTTATTTATTGTTTTTATTTACTTCTTTGTTTTTTTGGAGACAGAGTCTCACTCTGTCACCCAGGCTGGAGTGCAATGATGTTATCTCGGCTCACTGCAACCTCTACCTTCCAGGTTCAAATGATTCTCATTCCTCAGCCTCCTGAGTAGCTGGGATTATGGGCATGCACCACCATGCCTGGCTAATTTTTGTATTTTTAGTAGAGATGGGGTTTCACCATGTTGATCAGGCTGGTCTCAAACTCCTGACCTCAAGTGATTCACCCACTTTGACCTCCCAAAGTGCTGGTATTACAGGCATGAGCTACCACACACCCAGCCTGTAGTGCTGTTTTAATACAATGTTTCTTTGTTGATTTTCTGTCTAATTGATCTGTCCAGTGCTGACAGTGGGATGTTGAAGTCCTGAACTGTTATTGTTGTGGTTTATCTCCATTTATACTATTAATAATAATAATGTTTGCTATATATACCTGAGTACTCTGGTGTTTGATGTATATTGTGGGAAGTAGGAAAGTTCCTTTTTAAAATTTCCTTTCTTGTTAAAGAATAAGTGTGCTAATAACTTTGTTAAGCCTTATCCTATGTAGCTGTTAGACATGCCATGTTCACAGGCATGTGTACACTCTGTGTCCTTCTACTTGAACCAAGATATCTGTGTGGGACGTGCTCACAGGCATGTCCCAGCTCTCCACTGCTTTTACCTGTTTAGAAAAGTTTTAAGTTGTCTGCCAATCAGGTTTTAGTTTAAATTGTGAGGTCTGGCTCCAGCAAATGGAGATCAGACACAGTAGCAAGGACGACCCCAAATGTGTAAAGGATACATTTGTCTAATTTCCTTTGTTCATTGTACTCTTGCGGCAAGATGGCTAGTAAGTAAGAGTACCTTTCCTGCAGTCCAGGAACTAAAAATTGTGTTGCTAAAAGATCCTTTGTCTCCGTGCTAATTTTTCTTTGTGGCACTGAGCATCTATTTCCAGCGTCTATTTCCAACAATATATAATTGTTATATCCTCTCGCTGAACTGATCCCTTATCATCAGCTAATGACCTTCTTTGTCTCTTTTTTCTGCATGGAGTTAAAGTCTATTTTATCTGATGTAAGTGTAGCACTCCCGCTCATTTTTGGATTCCATTTGCATGGAAAATCTTTTTCCAGCCCTTCACTTCTAGTGTATGTATGTCTTTACAGGTTACATGAGTTTCATATAGGCAGCATACAGTTAAAAAAAACTTTAAATCCATTCAGCCAGTCTATATCTTTTAATTGAGGAATTTAATCTGTTAGCATTCAAGGTTATTATTGATAGGTGAGGACTTCCTTCTGTCATTTTGTTAGTTGTTTTCTGTATACTTTGTTCTTTTCTTTCTTTTTTTTTGTTGTTTTTCTTTGTGGTTTGCTGACTTTCTGCAGTACTAAGTTTTGATTCCTTTATCTTTCTCATTGTGTATCTGCTGTACCAGTAAATTTTATACTTTTGCATGTTTTCATGATGGTCATTATTGTCCTAGGACTCCCATAAGCAATTATTGCAAGGCTGGTGTAGTGGTTAAAAATTACCTCAGTTTTTGCTTACCTAGGAAAGACTATTTCTTCTTCATTTCTGAGGGATAACTTTGCTGAGTATAGTATTCTTGGCTGACAGGTTTTTTTTTTTTCTTTTCTTTTCTTTTAGCATTTTGATGATATCATGCCATTCTCTCTTGGCCTATAAAGTTTCTGCTGAGAAATCTGCTGTTCTTTGAATAGGGATTCTCTTATGTGTGGCTTTATACTTTTCCTTTGCTGTCTTTTTTATAATTCTTTCTTTCTCTTCCATGCTTTTTTTTAAACAGGGTCTTGCTCTGTCACCCAGGCTGGAATGCAGTGGTGTGATCATTGCTCACTGCATCCCCAAAATCCTGGGCTCAAGCAACCCTCCCACCTCAGCCTCCCTGGGACTATGGCTATGTACCAACATGCTCTGCTAATTATTATTGTTATTATTTAGAGATGAGATCTCACTATGTTGCCCATGCTGGTCTTGGACTCCTGGCTTTAAATAATCTTCCCACTTGGGCTTCCCAAAACACTGGGATTATAGGTGTGGGCCAGTGTTCCTGGGCTTCCCTTCCACTTTTCACAGTTAGAGTATAATGTCCCACTGGGAGTACCTTCTTGGGTTGACTATATTTGAGAACTCTTGAACTTTCTGGATCTGGGTGTCCATGTCCTTCTTTTCAGCTGTTATTTCATTAAATAGGTTTGCTATGCCTGTTCCAATCTCTTCTCCTTCTGGAATTTCTATAATGTGAATATTTATTTGCTCAATGGTATCACATTTGTTCCATAAACTTTATTTTTTTCCATTTTGTTTTTTTCTCTTTCTTTTATTTTCTTTCTCTTCTTTCTTTCTTTTTCTTTTCTGTCTCACTGGATAATTTCATAAGACTGAAGAATTTTTAAAATTAAAACAAATTTACTTTGAGACAGGGTCTCATTCTGTTGCCCAGGCTAGGGAACAGTGGCATGATCACAGCTCACTGCAGCCTCAACCTCCACAGGCTTAGATGATCCTCCCATCTCAGCCTCCCATGTAGCTGGGACCACAGGTGTGCACCACCATGCCCGGCTAATTTTTGTATTTTTTGTAGAGGTGGTATTTTGTCATGTTGCCCGAGCTGGTCTTAAACTCCTTGGATCAAGTGATTCACCTGCCTTGGCCTCCCAAAGTGCTGGGATTACAGGCATGAACCACCACACCCAGCCCCAAGAAAACTTTTTTGAGATGGGATTTCTCCATGTTGCCTAGGCTGGTCTTGAACTTCTGTGCTCAGCCTCCTAAGCAGCTGGGTTTACAAGCACACAACACTGTGCCTGACACACTGGCTTATTTCAGAAGGCCTGCCTTCAAGTTCAGAAATTATTTCTTCTGCTTGTCTAATCTGTTGTCAAAGCTCTTGATTGTATTTTCTATTTCATACACTGAATTCTTTAACTTCAAGATTTCTGTTTCATTCTTTTTTATGATATATATTTTTTGTTAAATTTCTCATTCAGTTATGAATGTTTTTCTGATTTTGTTGAATTGCCTATCTGTGTTCTCCTGTATCTCACTGAGTTTTCTTAAGATTATTATTTTGGATTCCTTTTCAGGCACTTCATAGATTTCCTTTTCTTTTGGGTCTATTAGCAGATAACCATTGTGTTCCTTTGGACATGTCATGTTTCCTTGCTTTTTCATGTTTCTCGTGTCCCTACATTGACATCTATATGTTCAGTGGAAAAATTTCCTCTTCCAGTCTTATGGAATAGTGTTCATAGGGAAACTGTTTTCTGTCAATGTGTCCTGTAGTGTCAGTTAGGTGGGATGCTTTGGCTCTGGCTCTGGGAAGTAATGTAGTCTCCATGTGATTTATTTAACTGTAATCAACACCCATAGTGTCAGCAAGTGCCTCAGTGGCATAGAGCGCAGGCGTTGTGGAGAGACGGTATGACATTTCTGGGGACAGACGTCACTGGGAAGGCTGGATTTTAAGCCCCAGAGGAGCACATGCAGGGCACAGCAGGCCCATTTGTCATGTAGGTGGGGGTGGTGGTGGCAGGTGCCAGACAGGCTGGTTCTCAGACTCTGGGGCTGCATGCAACACATGGCAGCTCTGCCATTTAAAGGGGTGAGGTTACCAGTGGCAGTGGGCACTGGGTGGCCAGTCCTCAAACTTTCTGGGATGCATGCATCAGTTCTCCAAGTCTTTGGGGCAGCCTTCCTACTGTGCTGGACTGCTGGTTCCTTGGGGGTGCAGGGTACTGTGTGGGCCCAGGTGCTGGGTCATGGTTATACCACTGGGTCTAGCTGGGGTCCTGGCATTGCAGCCTCATATGGGAGCATCATGGGCTGAAAGTGAGGCCTAATAGATGTGGAAATACAAGGGCTATTGGCCCTTAGGGCAGGAGGCACTCCAGCAGTGGCTCTCTTCTCAAAATGGCTATGTACCATAACAGCTTGGGTCTCTAGGAGTGCAGGGGACAGTGTGTGTTGATTCTCCAGAGCAATGCTGCTATGTGGACTCCTGGCAGCTCCCTCTACTTCTCTCAGGGCCTGTGAGGACTATGGGGCTCTCCTGTAGCTAGAATTGCAGGCATCCACATTGGTAATGGGGACTGCTGGGGATCTACCACTTACCTTTTCTCCATAATGGGGAGTCTCTCATGGCTCTGAGCCAATCCTGGACAGATGCTTTGCTTCCTTATCTATGCTGCCATCTGGAATTTGCAGGGGGATTTTGTTTTTTCCTTGCTGAATTTCAGTGTTCTCCCTTAGATATCCCACTCAAAGTTTAGTTATTTATTTTATGTTTTGGTCCTTCTTTGTGAAGGAGGTGAGCATTGAGTACCTCTAGTCAGCTATCTTCCAAATCATTCTGGGAATATCTCAAAATGGTTACTTTTACCCTTCCTTTGTTAGAAACACGAGGAGTTTCCCCTGGCTCTTTACTATGAGATTGTGGTGAGATTCCATGAGGTAACAGCCACAGAAGTATGGAGGGGGCTTCCTAAGACTGAAACCCCTAGAAGTTCCTCACTCTTGTGCTAGTCTACGTGCTGCAATTTTTCAGCATGTAGCATTTTTCCGAAGTTACCATTAAGTGTTCCTACCAGTTTATGGCTCCAGCAGCTTCTGCTCCGCTTAAGCTGATCTCAGCAGTGATTCTTTGTACTTGCCTATACTTCCAGATTTCAGGGTGGCAGGTTTTCCTATGACCTTAATTCTCTGATAGGTTCAAGAAAAATAATTTATTTTAAATTTGTTCAGTTTTTTAAATTATTGTAATGAAGAGAGTGATGACTTCCAACATCAATAAATTTGAGAATAAGAAAAAATATATTTTCTATTTATACACATATTTACAATTTCTTGTGCTTTTTTATTCCTTTTTCTGGATCCATATTTTCAACTTGTGTCATTTTTCTGCAGCTCAAAGAACTTTTGAAAATATCTCTTTTAGTATAGATTTCCTAGCAATGAATTATCTTACCTTTTGTTTGTTCAAAAGTATCTTTGTTTCACCTTTGTTTTGAAAGTCACTTCTGTGGGTCTAGAATTCTAAGTTGGCTGATTATTTCCCCTTCTCAGCATTTGAAAGATGTGGTTCCACTGCCTTATTTTGGATGAGAAATCAATGAATGTTCTGCAGTGTCACATTTTCTTTTTTCTGAAACGGAGTCTCGCTCTGTCACCCAGGTTAGAGTGCAGTGGTGTGATGTCGGCTCACCGCAACCTCCACCTCCCGGGTTCATGTGATTCTCATGCCTCAGCCTCCCGAGTAGCTGGGATTACAGGTGCATGCCACCATGCCCAGCTAATTTTTGTATTTTTAGTAGAGACGGGGTTTTACTATGTTAGCCAGGCTGGTCTCAAACTCCTGACCTCAGGTGATCTACTCACCTCGACCTCTCCAAATCACGTTTTCTATTAAACCCATCCAGTGAAGTTTTTATTTTAGAAATAATAACTTTCAGCTCTAGACATTCCATTTGCTTTTTTTTTTTTTTTTTTTTTGAGACGGAGTTTCACTCTTGTTGCCCAGGCTGGAGTGCAGTGGAGTGGTCTCAGCTCACTGCAACCTCTGCCTCCCAGATTCAAGCCATTATCCTGCCTCAGCCTCCCAAGTAGCTGGGATTACAGGCACCAACCACCATGCCCAGCTAATTTTTGTATTTTTAGTAGAGATGGGGTTTCACCATGTTGGTCAGGCTGGTCTCAAACTCCTGACCTCATGATCCGCCCACCTCAGCCTCCCAAAGTGCTAGAATTGCAAGCATGAGCCACCACACCCAGCCTCCATTTGCTTATTTTATTTATTTTTTTTTTTGGGACAGAGTTTCCCTCTTGTTCTTCATATCTTCATATTTATGTTTTTCTTTATATCTTTTTTTTTTTTTTGAGACAGAATCTCACTCTGTCCCCTAGGCTGGAGTTCAGTGGTGTGATCTTGGCTCACTGCAACCTCTGCATCCTGTGTTCAAGTGATTCTTGTGCCTCAGCCTCCCAAATAGCTGGGATTACAAGTACATGCCACCATGCCTGACTAATCTTTTATATTTTTAGTAGAGATGGGATTTCGCTATGTTGGCCATTCTGGTCTTGAACTCCTGGCCTCAAGCCTCAACAGGCTTGAGCCACTATGCCTGGTCTGTTTTAGAATCTTTAAACATATTTATAATAGCTCTTTTTATTCTCTTTTCTTTCCTTTTTTTTCCTTTGAGATAGAGTCTCTGTCACCTAGGCTGGAGTACAGTGGTGCAATCTTAGCTGACTACAGCCTTGAACTTCTGGGCTCAAGAAATCCTCCCACCTCAGCCTCCTGGGCAGCTGGGACTACAGGCATGCACCTCTACACCTTGCTCATTTTAACATTTTTTGTAGAGACATGGTGTCACTTTGTTGCCCAGGCTGGTCTCAAACTCCTGTCTCCAGTGATCCTCCTGACTCAGCCTCCCAAAGTGCTGGGATTATAAGCACAAACCACCATGCCCAGCCCCTCTTTTTATTCTCTATATTGTAATTCAGTCAGCTCTGTCATGCCTGGTTTAATACACGTTGACTAGTTTATCTTCATTGATGTCATCTTTTTCCACCTCTTTGCATGTCTAGTAATCTTTGATTGAGTGTTGTTGGACAGTGTAAATACTATGTTACTCAGTGTTTGGATTTGTCATCTTCCTTTTATTGAGTTTACTTTACTTGTAGTAAAAAGTAAAATAAGTAGTTTACGTGTAGATCAACTTGATCATCTCAAGTTTCTTTTGGAGCTTTGTTAGGTAAGGCCTCACGCAGCCTTTATTCCAGGGGTAATTTAGGTCCACACTTAATGCACGGCCTTTCTGAATTTTCTGCCGAATGGCTGGAGTTTTCAGCAAGTTTTCTCTACCTGGACTTGTCCTGCATGAGCCAAGGTGACTGTTCGGGTCACAGTTCCTCTGCAGTTTTTCTTTGCTTCAATTTGTGGAGCCTCACTCTACAGATGAACAGCTTCATATTCAGACAAAGACTCAAGGGGACACCCGTGCAGACTCCTGAAGCTGTTTTGCTGTGTGTCCCCTTCTTTCTGGTAGTCTGCCCTTCAAATTCCAGCCTCCTTTGGTGCCCCACATTCCACCCTCTCTCCTGTAATCTCAGTAGGAGGAATGAGCTTCCTTGGTGTCCTCTTCCTCATGCTGTGGTTAGCAAATTGTCCCTAGAGAGCCATACAGGGTGATTATGAGCAAAAAACTGTTGTTTTAAGAGAAAAAAAGGAAA
This sequence comes from Sapajus apella, assembly GCF_009761245.1. Lineage (NCBI taxonomy): Eukaryota > Metazoa > Chordata > Mammalia > Primates > Cebidae > Sapajus > Sapajus apella. Next base: position 329,022 of record NW_022437066.1, on the reverse strand, counting down.
AAACAAAACAAAAAGACTTGTTTTTCTTTCTTCAGGGATCAGTGTCATTTCCTTTCTGTTGTCCAATGTCTGCAAACAGTTTTATATATTTTTGCCCAGTTTTATGTTTTATGGCATGAGGGCTATCCAATGTTAGTTACTCCATCATGGCCAGAAGCAAGTACATAGAAAACTTTTTCCCTCCTCCCTTCCTCCCTTCCTCCCTTTCTCCCTTCCTCCCTTTCTCGATTTCTCTCTTCTTTCTTCTACTTCCCTTTCTTTCTTTTTCAAGGCAGACTCTCTCTCTGTTGCCTAGGATGGAGCGCCATGGGGCAATCACAGCTCACTGGAGCCTCGACCTCCTGGGCTCAAGCAGTTCTCCCTCCTCAGCCTCCTGAGTAGCTGGGACTACAGTACTAACTTGTTGAATACCGATTCCAATAATATTTGTTTAATAATCTTTCCTTTCCTCACAAATTTTAAGTCTTATCTACTAAATGTGTGCACACACACACCCCTTTTCTTCTGTGGGGCTACTCTATCAGTGTATTCTTTTCATACATGTACCCTAGTTCTTTATGATATTGTTTTAAATATTAAATAGAAAAGGTTTGTAGTAAATACAATGCTGAAAGGAAAAGAGTTAAAATTTCATTCATTTATAATGTCTTCCTTAGATTAATCACTGTTGAGTTTCATTTGCTGATTCTTCCAGATTAGCCTTGTTGTGACTATTTCTATTTCCTTGCACCCATCTTTTTAAACTCCCATTTCTCCAGGGGAAAATGTCCAGAAACAAATGAACCCTCAGGTCTGAATTCAGGAGAAGAATCTGGTCTGGAACCATGGATTTGGAAAGTCCCAGGACACTGCAGTGGTACCCAGCTGGGGACGATTTTGCACCCAGGGGACATTTGCTTGGTTTGGAGACAGTTTGGGTTGCTACAGCTGAGGGAGCACCATGGCACTTAGTGGTGCCAGGCGGGGATGTTGTTAAACAGCCGACAGTGCACAGGATAGTGCTCCCCAACAGAGCTTCTGGACCCCACGTGTCAATGGTGCTGGGGCTGAGAGGCCACTGATGGACCCGTGGAGCTGGTGAGGTGGCCCTGGAGTCTGTGGCCTGTGAGGGAAGTGGAAACCTCTGAGGGAGTGCAGCATTCAGGAGCATCCACCCATCCAGCCACGGGGGCTGGCAGACAGGCGGAAGAGGGGGCGGACTTGCTGCAGACCCCACGAGCCTGTCAAGGAGCTGGGACTTGGAATGAACAGGAGAGGGACGTGGTCAGAACTGTGCTTTGGAAAGACCACTCTGGACACTGAGATGGGGCTGGGGAGAGGGCAGGGCTGGGTGGTGCTGTGGCTGCCTGCTGGAATGGCAGGCTAGACCACTGTGGGCAGCCGTGAGGGAAGGGGTGATTCAGGAACCCGAATAAGCAGGACAGGGTAACGGGCTGGACTTGAGGGGCAAGAGGAGCCAGCAGCCTTCGGCACGGGGCAAACAGTTCTCATGCCTGCCACCAGCATTGTGCCACGGCAGGCTGGGCTCTCGCCCTCACGGAATGTCCCGTGAATAATTAGGTAACTAAAAGTGCTGTGTGTTGCAGGTAGCAACTAACCGAGGCTGGTGGTGTGGGCAGTGAAAAGAATTTACCAAGACAGTTCTAGGTAAAGAAAGGCACATTTGTGAGAGAAAGTAGGAAAATACTTTGCAAGAGAGCAATGGGCAAATCACCAAGGAGGCGCGGGCAGCCGGGGGAGGAAGGCATGGGGGCATTTTACAGGCTGGGGCTGCGGCTGGAGAGGGCCACATGCAGTGCTCAGGAGCCAGGCTGCAGGGAGCTGCGCATTTTCCTCTCAGCCGAGGGTCTGGTGATAGCTGGGTGCAGGGAGACTGTGGTTTGTCTGCACAGGAGGGCTGTGTGTCCTGGACCAGGGGAAAGGCAGCTTCTTTGCCTTCTCTTTTGCCTCCCCTTGTCCCGCCAGACCGACTCCTTCTCCCTTAGTAGGCTCCACACCATAGACACCAGGATGGAAGGAGCCTGTGACAGCAGCGTGCCGCCGGGGAGGCTTCTCTGATAAAGGCCAGAGCTGTCCGGGCCAGACCTGGAGGCACAGATGCACGTTCACGTTCAAGTTTTTGTTTGAACATGGTTTCAGTGAATCCTCTCAATGTTTTGAAATTCTGACTTAGTTCCGGTTGTCTACAAAACCCTTTCATTCCTACGTAGTGCCACTGCCTTCAAGTTCTATTGTCACAAATGACATCTTGACAAACCGTGGGCCACCAGCAGGACTTACTGTCTTACGCAGTTGTCTCTTTAAACTGCAAGGCACTTACAGCGGAGGTGCCTGCATTCCCCAGTCCCCCAGGGGAGCAGCCAGAGCCCCTGGGCAGGGCCAGGTATGAAAGTGCCAGGCATCGCAGCTCCTTCCAGGCTCCCAGCTACTCTTCCGTCAGTGGATTCCAATTCTGAAAATCGGCCCATGTCCAGAAACAGCCCAGGAGTGTGACCTCCTGCTGGGGCAGCCCTTCAGCCCCCGCCCTCTGACCCTTACATGTGAAGCGCCCCCCTCCTTGGCCTTCGGTTCCGATCTGTGGGCACCGTATTCTGTTACTGTCCCCCAGCTCCCCGTGGGACAAGGCCCTCGGTGGCCGCCTGCCTCTTCCTCCCCATGGGGATCAGGGAGCCTGGCTCTGCAGCGTCCTCTCCCTCCATCAGTGCAGCCTCTTGACTTCCTGGTGATGCTGGTGCTTTCCCTCCACCTCATTCCTTCCTCTACCAGCTGCCAGAGCAACTCGGGAGTTTCCACTTCACTGAGAGTTGGCTACCACTTTTGTCAAGGCTTTTAAGAGCCGTTCCCAGTTTTCCCCACCTCCTGGGTCCTGAGAAAGTGGTCCACTCCAGCAAGTGTTTCCAGCCCCTTGGTCAAGCCCCTCACCCTCCCATCCCAGGGCTTCTCTCCCGCCCCCACTGGTGCCAGCAGCCAGTTCTTGCAATTACTTAGCTGAGCAGCCCCTTTCTCCCTTTTCAGGCTTAGCACCCCGCCCCTTCCTATTGGTCTGTGCTGGGACTTAAACTCCTTGGCCTGGCAGGCAGCAGGGACAGCCCCTGAGGGGAGCACTTGCTTCCTGGTGAGATACCTCCCGGCACAGTACATTTACTCCTTTATGGGGTAGGGGACCTCCGCACTCCCAGAGGTTCCAGAGGACTGGAGCGTTCACATTGTTACATCTTTGGGACCCAGGTTTCCCCAGGGGACCCTGACTTTCTGCCTTCACAGAAGTGACCCAGTGTGCAGCCCTCTGGTCCAGCGAAGCGCCTGTTTACCTGTGTGGTAGAGGCCCCAGTCTCACAGTGACCTTGGTAGCGCTCTCAGGATGTCACTGTAGGGAACCGGCCCGCTGCCCTGTCTTTATATGCACCTAAACCCCACAGGTTTTCAGGTGCCTGGTCATCCTGCCAGCCACAGCACTGCTCTCCACTGAGATATTCTCTCAGGTCATCACTCATGAAGTGCCCACTGTGTGTCAGGGACCACCTGACCTCCCAACCAACCAGGACAGCAACCTCTGCACCCACTGGGTGGTGGGCAGGACAGTCCCAGATCCTCTCCTGATGCCAGTTATGGTATAAGGATTTTGTTAGATTTTATTAGATGATGATGGCTGGGTGTGGTGGCTCGTGCCTGTATCCCAGCACTTTGAGAGGCCAAGGCAGGCAGATCACGTGAGCTCGGGAGTTCGAGACCAGCCTGGGCAACATGGTGTAACATCATCTCTACAAAAAACAAAAACAAATTAGGCTGGCATGGTGGTGTGCGCCTGTAGTCCTAGCTACTCGGGAGGCTGAGATGGGAGGGTTGCTTGAGCCCAGAGGTGGAGGCTGCAGTGAGCCGAGATCACAACACCGTTCTGCAGCCTGGGTGATGGAATGAAGCCCTTTCAAAACAAAGAGAAGATTTTATTAGCTGAGGAAGATTCTATATTGTTGTTATTGGAGATAAAGCATGGAGGCAGCTAAGAAAGCCTGGGAGAGATTTAGAGTGTGAGCCGCACTAACTTCCAGAAACTTCCAGAAAGGAAGAGAGGGAAAGAAGTTGACTGGGAGTGACCTAGATCACTGAACAGCCCGAGGAGGGTTCAGGAGAGCTGCCAGGGAGTTCCTGAGACAAGCAGTGTGGCCTCAGCACAAATGCAGAGACAGATTCTGAGCACAAGAGCTGAGGCCATGGGTCATGACATTCCCATAGTCGGAGGCCTATGAGGCACGCTTTCAAGGAAACTACAACTGTTTAAAATAACAAGAATGTCCTATGTGTGTGTGTGTTTTTTTTAAAGAAAGGCTGAAAGTTAATTCATTCATCATCCATCTGAAGAAGCAAAATCAACCTAAAACAAGAGGTATAAAGAGAAGCACTAATTAGAATCTAACAGGCATTGAGACAATTAGTGCCAAAACTGGTTCTTTGATGCCAGTAATCGGAATGGCAAGCCTCTGGGCAGGCGGGGAAGGGGGTCATAAATAAACAATTTAAAAGTAGGCCGGGTATAGTGGCTGACACCTGTAATCCCAGCACTTTAGGAGTCTGAGGCAGGAGGATCACTTGAGCCCAGGAGCTGGAGACCAGCCTGGGCAACATAGCAAGACCCTGTCTCTGGAACAATTAAAAAAACTAGCTGGGGCCGGGCGCGGTGGCTCACGCGTGTAATCCCAGCACTTTGGGAGGCCGAGGCGGGTGGATCACGAGGTCAAGAGATCAAGACCATCCTGGTCAACATGGTGAAACCCCGTCTCTACTAAAAATACA